>NC_051164.1:109631802-109788233 GCF_013339745.2 Dermacentor silvarum | reverse complement strand
TTACCAACCTGTAAAATCACCGCATGGTGATTGCAGTATTTATAAAATAAAAATAAATAAATAATAGCGTGTTTTTTTTTCGATAAAGCCTCCGAACACCTGCCACGCAGGAATGAACTACAAGTACTCGAAAGAGCAGTGCAGCCCTATTTACAACGCGCTCTCATCTTGAGCTGCCTGAAGGTGTTGACGACAGTCATGCGATACGATCCGCAAATCTAATTACCGAGAAGTTTCTGAGAATACTCCTTGTAAATCAGTCAAACCAACTGACTGAAGAAAACAACAAGCCTTCGGCCTATATGTACACAAGCCGCCAAGGAAACCCTTCAGATTGTAATTGTGAATAAGACACATTTGTGAGCTACTGTGCCCGCAAGAGTTTTCGCCTGAAAGTATGGCAACCATTGTAAGTGCCATACGAGCAATAAATATTTATTTTCTTTCCTCAAAATGCATTTGATGGCGGAGAGCTGTTCTCCCGGCGCATGCATCCCCAGTGAATTTAAAGAAGCTTGATGTATTAATACAGTTACACTGCATCCATTTATAAGAAGCCTAGATGAACCATTTACGAGTCCTCTACAATTAGGCGACTTGTTCTTGAATGTACGGTGAGGTAAGAAGCGCGCCCGACCCAATCTTCCAGCGTTGCGCGCCTGCACAGATCAGCTGGGAGCAGCTGAGCAAGAGGGTGGGGTCGCAGCGCCCCCCTCCAAGCAGCGGCGATAGGCATGAACTAGCCCCGATGCGAAGGCCGTAAGAAGCGAGCGCGCGCGCCAGTCGAGCCCGGCCGTGACTTATGATGAGGGCGCCACTTACGCATAGCCTCCTATATAATCTATGCCTGCCGGATGAGCGCGAAAAGGACGCCGTCTATGGCAGCGCCACTTACGTAGGGTAAGAATCAGCATTTTGAAGGGAGCAGCAAACCTCGTCACGGTGATGTCGCAACTCCGCATGATAGCAGTAGCGGACGACGAAAGTTGTTCCCATAGAGTTAATATACTGACGCCCACTCTTGTCATAATAAAGGTTTGAATCAGCGGTTGTGGTGGTAGCAGATGTTTTCTTTTTTGGAAGCCGCAGAATTGGAAACGTCGCTGTGAATGTTTCGCTGCTTTCCCTAAGTTTTTCTTGCAGCGATATTGCCGAAAATGCGAAGTTTACTTTCAAAAACTTTCAAAGAGCGCACCTTAGATCCATACGTAAGTGGCGCTCCCATCAAAAGTTTGACGACGACCGCTTTATATTGCTATATTATTACAACACTAAGATATATAAGTATTTACAGAATTTTATTTACTTTTACGTATTTTTTTTCACCTATGAGCACCAAAAAGGAAAAAAGCTCGCACGCGACAACCCTACGTAAGTGGCGCCACCGCCATAGTTCCGACCAGTTCCGACCAACGGTGGTTCCGACAACGGCCGCCGGCCGACGGCTATAGTATGCGTCTAAGGTGCGCTTTTTGAAAGTTTTTGAAAGTAAACTTCGCATTTTCGACGATATCGCTGCAAGAAAAAACTTATGGAAAGCAGCGAAACATTCACAGCGACGTTTCCAATTCTGCGGCTTCCAAAAAAGAAAACGTCTGCTACCACCACAACCGCTGATTCAAACCTTTTATTATGGGAACAACTTTCGTCGTCCGCTACTGCTATCATGCGGAGTTGCGACATCACCGTGACGAGGTTTGCCGCTCCCTTCATTATGCTGATTCTCACCCTACGTAAGTGGCGCTTAGAGTGTACACTCTAGTGGCGCTGCCATAGACGGCGTCCTTTTCGCGCTCATCCGGCAGGGAGGCTATGCCCATACGTAAGTGGCGCCCCCATCACAAGTTTTGAAGACGACCGCCTTATATTGCTATAATATTACAACACTAACATATATATGTATTTACACAAATTTTATTCACTTTTACGTATTTTCGTCACCTATGAACACCAAAAACGTAAAAAGCTAAAAAAAAACGTAAAATAACCCTACGTAAGTGGCGCCACCGCCATACTATCCGCTATCCATGGGATCGCCGATAATCCGGCAGGCATAGAATATATGGGAGCTAGAGTGTACTAGAATATGGTCTAATGGGAGCATATGGGAGGCGTTGTTAGAGTGACCTAGAATATGGGAGAGTGTCCAAAGCGCCGCGCGAATACATGGGAGGAGCGAGGACCTTTTTGTGTGAACTCCCGCGCCGCGGCGCTGCTGTACCGGACCCGTGGGTTTTCTCCGCTGCGGAAGCCGCGCCAAGGCGGCGGGCGTCTGCTACGAGCCTGATATTTTGGTTGCTATTAGCCAACATCGCAATAATTTGGGATATATTAAGTACCACGTCACCGCAACGTAATACCGCAGTGACTCACCGCACAGAGAACGCGTTTGCTGGCTGTGAATACGAGTATTTTGTATATTTCCTTCTAGCTCGCTTGGTCCGCGCTTACGCGGCTGTTTGAGTAACGCATTCCACGCGCTTACTTCATTTAGTTATGCGTGAATGAGCAACGTGAACGTGCTGCAGAAGAAAATAAGCTGGAAATCGCGATGACAACCAGGAGAACGTGGAAAATATGGTTAGCTCATGCTAACGCTTTTACACCCTATCGTTCCCTTTCTTTTATTTCGTGCATTCGGTTTGTTTTATAAGACTGCCTTCGGCGCTCTGCTGTTTCTTTATTAAGGCGAAATCCTTAACAGGCTCTTGGGAAGCGGAATGTGTCCGTCGGTGGGGCCGCGGTACCAAAAATAAATACAAACCACGTAACTCTCGCGTCTCGTTCACTTGGTATATATTCCAAAGTATAGCGTGGAAAGGCACAGATGCGTGACTAAGATGACTGATGGGTCATGGCATTAGTAACTTGACATACTTGCATTCACGTCGCGATTAACGACAACAATATCACGTGTGGTGCAAACCCGCTTTTTCGGCCAGAAATCCCTCTGATGGTGTGGGTGTGACGATAAGAACGTGTTGAATGCCAATCTCGATCCCAGCGTGTCGAACTTGCTCATATATCATGTAGAACTGAGAGCACAGGTAAAGGGTAATAATAGTAATGATAATTTCTGGGGTTTTACATCCATAAATCAAAATATGGCTATGAGAAACGCCGTATTGGAGGGCTCCGGTAATTTCGACCGCCTGGGGTTCTTTAACGTGCACATATATTTATGTACATGGGTGTTTTATGCATTTCACCTCCATCAAAATGTAAGCCGCCGTGGCCGCGAATCGAACCCGCGTCCTTGAGTTTAGCAGTCCAACCTACCAAAACCACTAAGCTACCACGGCGTGTAGGTAAAGGGTACGTGAGGAATTTACGCAGCAAAAAACAAGACAAACCAAAATAAATGAAACGCTAACAGTGCAACATTGTGTACGTACACCTCATTTCATAATTACGAGCGAACGTCAGAAAACAAACATGACGCTTTACGGATGTGCAACTCGTCTTTCGCCTTCCTGTGTTGCAAGAGCGCAAACACTATGAACGAATTTTAACATGAAAGTAACTTTAGGAATATTTATTGCGCATGCTCGCTGGTTCGTACACAGCAAATATACTTACTGATAAATATTTACATACTTGTAGTTACGTAATGAAAGAGGCAACTAATCACCAGAACATAAACTTCTCATGTTTTACTGATTGAAGGTAACTATTTTAGGGATATGTAGAATCAATAGCGATATTTGTAGTGCATCAAAGATTACAATATTCAAGACGATTTTCCACTCAATATAATGCAAGCACAAACATCATCACGCGCCATGAATGCTTGTTAGTTTATGTAAAAATCACACGTTAAGCAATAACTATTATATATCATGAGAAGCTATGTTGGTAATTTCAGAGAGGATTCACGTATTAATAAAACAAGGATATTGCTGCAATAACGTTTGCATAAGAAATGAGTGAATAACTAGGCCAGTAGTAGCTATCTATTGATTTCAATGTAGAAAAATATATATTTGTTCACCTTTTTTTATGTTTATTAACCTATTGGCTGGAATGGCTTTTCTTTCGAATGTCTGAATTTGAAACCAGCTTCGCTCACGGTGAACCTTAAGGTACATCGTGCGCGAAGTTTGTATTGAAGAGTTAGCGTACAGCAAGAATTGTTCGTGTACGCTATCTATGAAGCGAAATAGGCCAACAATTGCGGCGTTAGGGCCGTCTCCGCTCCTTCTCTTGTTTCCCTTACACCTTCTCATGGCGCTCTGCTCATAATAAAGTATTGTCGAGGCTAAAGAAATAATGAATAAATACATATGCATATGGCTCTAAACCACTACTGACCGTGAGCGAAATGCGCGTAGTGGTGAGCGAAGCGGTCACTGCACGCACGTAAGTACTTCACTTGACTGCGCGAGTGCGGTCACTGCACGCACGTAAGTACTTCACTTGACTGCGCGAGTAATTTACTCTTTTCGTTACTCTTATTCTTGCAAGCATGATGCTATTGCCCGCGTACCTATGCGAACGTTTCTTTTTTACGTTCTTTCCTCGCACGAGCTCATTTAGCGTGTTTCTACGCACGCACAGTTACCGTAATACCGTTCCTGAACTCTAGCACCGCAGCTAGGCCGCGCTGATGAGTTTGATACGTTAGTTTTTGCATTATCTTGCTGCCCAAGCACAAAGAAACGCTCAAAGATGCGTAAGCTCCATGCAGTGCCACACTGTTGAAGTTAAATAGAGTTTAAGTGCTTTGCGTGGAAAACCAACGCAAAAAACTACAGCGCGTAGCAGACGACCCTCGCTTCCCGCGCGCTTCGCGAGCGCGAAAAGCCCACGGGTCCGGAGCAGCAGCGGCGCGGCGCGGCAGTTCACAGAAAAAGGCCCTCGCCGGAGCCGGCGCTTTGGACACTCTCCCATATTCTAGGTCACTCTAGCGTTGTCATAGCAAAGCGCTTGTAGTAATTTTCAAGAAAGAGCCAAATCGAGCCGCCACTGCAGCTTGATCACTGGCGCTCTTGGCCGCCATGTTTTCAGACTTATCGGTTGCGCTCATGGCGCGATGTTTGTAAACACACGGTGAAGGGAAATGTTGCGCCACTGAATTTCATAAAATGAATTCCAGTGTAGTCGTGCTCGCGTTATTCTCCCGTTTCGTGATATTTCTGCTTCAGGTGAGTTTCACCATGCCTTCTGATCGCAAAATCAACCATCGTTATGTACAGAAAGTAAATGGTACTAATCGTCGAGCAGCGCCTGCCTCGAGTCATAGTTTTTGAAACGGTGGCCACACGAAACGTAACCAGCCAGTCAAGCCTGTTAGCTTCACAGGAACTGGTGTTCAATTCCTTAAATTCTTATTAAAACCTGCTTCTGTTGGCCGAAAAATGCACAGGATCTCGGTGTTTTAATGAGGCATCCTTTCTGGAGCCGAAAAGGGGAAGCATTCAAGCTGTTTTAGCCGTTGCGAGTTCACTAGAGGCGCATCTTGAATTTTCGCGCGTTCTCTTTGATTCGTGTAATTCGTGCTTCGAAAAAGAGCCGCATGTCCGATGTCGTCTTGCCAGGTGGCCTTCAACTGGGCAGTGCCTGACCACAACGCGGACGCCTTTCGTTCACCCTGGCCCGCGAGCAGGGACCTGGGAGATCGCCTCGTCTCGTGGCTCTTCGGTGGCCTGACGCGCTGGGACAGCCAGTACTTCTTGCACATCGCCGAGCACGGCTACACGTACGAGCAGACGCTGGCCTTCTTCCCGCTGTACCCGTGGCTCGTCCGTCAGACCGCTGACGGCCTCGTCGACCCGCTCACCAGTGTCTACCTGTCGCGCCACAGCGTGCTCGTTCTCAGCGGTGTTCTCGTCAACGTGTCCTTCTTCGTCGTCGCCGCCGTGGCATTGCACCGTCTGACGCACCAGCTCTTCTCCAAGGAGCACGCTGACGAGGCGGTCCTCTTGTTCTGCTTCAACCCGGCCTCCATCTTCTTCAGCGCCTGCTACAGTGAATCCGTGTTCGCAGCTGTCAGCTTCTTGGGTCTACTGTTGCTCGAGCAAAACAGGCCAAATCTGGCGACGCTGTTCTTCTGCCTGGGCGGCCTGGTTCGGTCCAACGGGTTTATGTCGGCTGGATTCCTGCTCTATTCCGGCTTGGTCTGTGGGCTGACACCCGTCAGGTCGGTCTTCCGGGCAGCGTTCTGCTTCCTGCCGTTTCTCCTGTTCCAGTGTTACGCGTGGTCGCTGTTCTGCATACCTGACTACTCCCAGAGATTCTCTGCTGCAATCCTAAATCAAGCAGCTGAGTCAGGGTTTAGGCTGGCTGGCCGCAATGCTTCCAAGTGGTGTTCGAATCTAATTCCTTTCTCCTACGGATACGTGCAGTCGCACTACTGGGATGTTGGTTTTCTTATGTACTATCGCCTGAAGCAACTGCCCAATTTCGTTCTCGCTTTGCCGGTTGTCATAGTCATCCTGCACTCCTCGGCCTCTGCCATAAAGCGCTGCAGTGACAAGCGACACATTCCATATGTTTTGCATGCTGTTGGTTTTCTTGCTATCACAGTTCTCTTTGCAAACGTTCAAGTGGTGACGCGGCTGATTGCTGCCTCAAGCCCAGTGTTGTATTGGACAGCATTTTTTGGACCTAGTCGAGTTGAAAGAAAGTTCCGCTCTGTTGTCTGGGCAGATGTGGCAGTCAATTTGTGGCAAAGTGATACCTATTCAAAGCACATTGTCACATACTTTATGGGTTATGCAGTTTTGGGGACGGCTTTGCATGTAAATTTTTTACCGTGGACATGAAGAATTAAGTTGCATGTCTCATCAAAGAGTTGTGATAAGTTTTACCTCATGATATGTTTATACCTCAAATGCCAGGGATGAAACCCCCTTATTTTACGTCCTTACTATGTTGCAAAGTCCTGTGTGATTTTCTATAATCGAGAGCTGACTCCACCTATAACAAGCAACGCAAATCTAACATTTCTATGAGGTTAAGGTTTCAGGGTGAGTTCCACAGGAATATGTAAGGTGTAGGAAATTGTATGAATGGGTAGATTTCCCATTTAATTACAGGTTATGATATAGCCTCATTAATACTTGTACTGCTATAATATTCTTGTCAAGGAATTCTGTTCCAAGATTACCTGAGTATGTGTATAGATAGCCTTTTCTGGTGTCAACATTTGCGCCAATTTTTATATTAGCTTTTAGTGCACTAAGGATGCAGGAACAGTTTAGACAGACTTAAACGAAGTGCTCACTTCCAATAATAATTTATTTTCACAAGCATCTCACACACACGCACACATTAGGAGACAAAGAACAGCTTGTGCAAGCGCATTGTACAATTTCATAAATTGTGATATAAAAGCAACAAATAATAATAAAGCGAAATTAAGAAAGTGCGAAGTTACAAGTTTATGAGATTAGTCTGTACTGCCATCCCCACAGAGCTACTCTTTGAGTATGGTTAAGATAATCCGACTCTTTTTTAGAAAGGTCACAATAGATGCCGCACTAATGCACGTGGCTCCCAAACTAGCGACCTTCGTCACTTCTATGATCTTGTGTGTCGTTTGCATGGCACTTCCTCCTGTTATGCAGCACTGTGCATACCAGAGCTCACACTCAGTTTCTGCATTAGATGGCCCACACCGTGATTTTGCACGTTGCTCTCATGCTCCCCCAACCTGTTATTCGTGCTTTGTCCCGTTTGGCCTGATATACTTTCTTTCACATTACAATGGCAGCTCATAAACAATGTGGGTGTCACATTTAACAAAGCCTTTTTTGTGGTTTGTCAGGCAACCTAGTTTCCTAGCACTGTGTCTTTTGTGTGCTAAAAGCTAAAATGGAATACCAACATGCCCAAACTTGCATTCTTCCAAATTTGTGCGAAGTTAGCATGTTAATTGCTAGTACTGCACTTGACAAGTTGTAGTGAAGCGATTGTCTTGACCTCAGAAGCTTGTATGTTGCTTAGTCCAGTAACAAAAGTTTGACATCTTTAGCCTGTGCCCATGTTGATAGAATCTACTAGATGTGTCTGTCTATTGTTATCATTGATCTGCACAAAAGCTTGGGACATCTCCTTGTCTGCGTGCTTCTGTATAATATTGTGGCATTTTATGCAGCCAGTAGAATGTGCACTGCTTTAGAACGAAAGCATACATCTGTGTCTCGTATCTAAAATACTTGGCCATAAAAAGAGAGTTTTTGCTTTGCACATATTGCTACAATTTCTGCGAACTGTTTTTAAATTAAGCATATTTTGCTCAGTAAGTACCACAGCTTGTGTTTTGTGTCTGTGCAAAGAAATGAGATTGTGTTCTCAGATGAAGATTTCTCATAAACACGCCGACTGTGGTCAACATTCCATGTTTTATGTGCCAAAAGATTCAATGGAGTCAAAGAACACTCTAGTCATTGGTTCCACGAGCCTAGAGAAACTAGTGATGGTGATTGTCTTCGTATCTACTTGTCAATAAATAATTTCGTACTAGATGCTTTGTGTTATCTCGCATGGAAAACTCGCCCAACACAGAAGAACTGATGATAGGTTTTGTACTGGAAAGCTGGAGTGTGATGCTTCACAACAACTTTCCTGGAGTAATGTAGTACCAGTATCGCGTCAGTAGGACAAGATCTCCCATTGACCAATCTAACCTAAAACACATTAGTAGTATAGTATGTGTGCACTAAGCCAACATTAAGATTTACAAGTTTGGAAGAATAAAAACAATTCATGGTGCAGTGCATACGAGCTTCAACAGCGATAGCTGAACGTACAGACCTTGTGCCTATATGCTTTGTGCCTTCAACGACCACCTTAGGGGAGGACCTTCTAGCTGTTTTACAGCTAGAGCTGCTTTAAAGCTACTATACAATATACAACTACAGCTGCTTTACAACCACAGTCTAGTTCAATGGTTGTGCTAAGCTCTTTGTCGGGAGTCGACCTAGTTAAGCTTTGGTTACAGCACTCATCACAAGAATTTCCCAGTACTTTCTGAGCAGCCAGTAATAGCTGTAGATGGAAAAGAATGGTGCTGTAGTGAATGCTTGAGCAAGTTGGTCGATATAGACGATGGCACAAGCTCTATACTGTTTGTATCCATCTCATTTCATCGCGTGCACAGTTCACCATGTTGAACAAGAACCAACTAGCTTAGCTTCAAAGTCTCGTGAAATTCATGTTGCATTTTAGCAAAACAGCACAGACACAAGAACATGCGAGTATGCATACCAACAGGCGTCAGCTTCCAGCCAAGGTTTATTTATAACCTGAGAAAGGTGGTGATGCGTACAACAGCAGAACCAATGAATTCATGCGCTGCCACGTGGGGCCGCAGTCAACGTTCCCTCGTCGCCTTTTCAGGAGCAAATATTGTTCGTGCGATAACCATCGCACTCTAAGAAAACTTTGCACTCTTTAGGGCTTATCTTGTCCCCAAACAATAATCGTCATCTATGTTGCGTACCTTTCTGTTAACGCTGCTCGCCCAGCACTTCCAGGTCACGAATAGCATGCATGTTGTCAGTGTGACAACATTCTTGACAGAAAAGCAGTGAGTGCAGTGTTTTCAAGAGAGGAAATGCAAGTAAGACAGATGATCATTCGCTCTTAAAGAAGTCTGCACCTGTTGGGTCTTGTCCCACAACAATAGTCAACTGCCTTGCTTGCGTTTCCTTTCTTGAAAGGTCTGCGCTCGCTATTTTCCTATAGAGAATGCTATGTCACACTAATAATGCACATGTCGTTCATGGCCTGGAAGTACCAGGCGTGCAGCGTTAAAAAAAAAAAAAAGGAAAGGCGCGCATGACAGATGATGATTATTGTTGTGGGTCAAGATAAGCCCCAAAGGGTGCAAACGTTTTTAAAAGTAGTGCTTAAGGACAAGATACACCTTAAAAAGTATAGGCTCCTTTTATATAGTGAAGTTACACCCCAAAGGGTGTGAACATTTTTTAGAGTGCACCTAAGGATCTGATTACCATCTCTTAACTAGTTTTAAAACCTTCCATGTTGCCACATCTTACTCCCGAGTCATAGCCTTGTGTCTGATTAGTTTTATTGGATGGATGGCTTCATTATTATTTGAATAGCATGCCTCAACGAAATACCTGAACTATGAGAAGTGCTGCAATGGCAGAAGGAGAATGCCATATAGTCACCGAGTTACTACGGTGAGCACTGACTATTCTTCACATTCCATTTCTTGCTCATGTAGACGATCTAATGCCTTAATGCATGATCTCCACTTAACGGCAGGCAAGAACTCTCAACTCAAACGATATACGTACAGCAGACCTTCATACCTTAGAATATGAAAAACACTACAACTGAAACCGCAAGTTACCAAATTTTGGTGAAATATATTAAAAATTGTCTGATTACTCAACATATTGACTGTTCATTCAAGCTTCGCTGACTTTTTTTCTAGGGATGCTGTGAATAGGCACTCAATTTATAGTTGCAGCAAGAATGACCTGTGCCATGGACAAAAAGAAATGTTTATCAAGTTCATTCATGAAATGGCAGCTGAAATTTTAGTTTTCGATATACATTGGTTCTATAAGTTGATATCGCTGCTGCGCCAAGGCCAGAATAATCGACAGGTCTGAAAGAACGATCCACAATGGTATTCATAATCTTTTGAAATCAGTTTTGTTCTACACTAGATACAAATGAAAAATGATAAAATTATTGGTTACGACAGTTGTAAACAAGTGCAAAAAGTTTGACATATGATAAAATTGTAAATGTTGGCAGGTATCAACGTGTACAGCTAAGGCCTTCATTGAGCAGTTAATGCCTTGAGTGCTTCCTTTCTATAAGATTTCTAATAAAACAGTAGTTCAGCTGCAAGTGGTGCTGGTAGTGCTAAAATAGGTAAACATTATTCAGCATACCTGCCAACCTGTGAACAATAAAATTCGTACAATCCTGTGCATGCAATACCAAGGAGGTAATAGCACACATTTTTTAAAGCTTGTCCAGACTTTAAGGGATATATACACCTTTTATTAAAGATAATTTAACCCTTAGGCACAGCACACAAGCAGGCAACACGCTGTTGTTAGATCACATCGACTTTCTCGACGACCTTGGCGATGCCGATTTCACTTGCTTCAGGAATTTCTCTGTATAAACTTGCTCAATACAAGCGCACTTCTTGCATCCTTTCAATATCAGAATATTTCCAACGGACAGTTCAAGAATGAACAAGCAAACTTTTTTGTCAAACGACAAAAGATTCTTAAAATCGTTTAACGACCCCAAATTCATATACTTTATGAAACTCGGCTATGACACTGCACAAAGCAGCAAATAATGTGATTATAAAAGATAATTTATACGATAGTTTAAAGTGCAATCTATTTACTGTTCAAAGCCTGGTCAGGGTGCTCGAGAAGACATCATATATAGTAAAAAAATTCACCTATGGCTATCCATGTGTAGCTTGTAGAAACGGTGTAGAAACCACTGAACATGTTTTGTTAACAACATGATAACAACATTACTCTCTTACGATATAATAATTGTACTTTAACATTCTGTAGTTCTTTAGGACAAACCATGGATCTCAAGGGCACATAACACCAGAAACGTTAAAAAAAAAAAAAAAGAAAAGGCATAGTGGCACGAGCCATCCTCCTGCTTCGAAAAGGATGCTCGTAATACTCCATCTATCGGCAATAACCGAAACTGCATAAGGAATGTCTGCAAAAAAAAAACTTTTATTACTTCTCTTCATCATGATGTGGCACACGCATACCAGAAAAAGAAAGAAAAAAAACAGCAAATCAACATTTCTCGCAGGCTCCCACGCACGCATCTTTATACATTTTTCTCCCCAGGCACACACGCAGCAAGCATATCACACTTTCAAGAAAACAAAAAAGAACAGCATTAAAAGATTTTTTTTTCCCAGAAGAATATTTCGAGAAGGTTAAAAGAAACATGCCGCGCACGCGGGGGGAGAGCCCGGGGCAGCGCCACGGCACGATCTTTGACGATCCTGGCGCGTTTTTTTAACAAGATACAACACACACCAACCTGTGAAAAGTGACTTGGACGACACAAAAAAGACACACATAGGCACAGCTGTACAATGACAACGGCACACACACACACATGAACCATCTGCTTACAATTTGTACAGGGTGGGAATGGAGGAATAAAAAAAAAAAAAAGACTAAAACAAAAATAAACAAACACCTTAAAAAGCTGCAGTACACGGCGCTGCAAAGCATAAATTATTTCCCTCTCACGCGACACTTTTTTTTATTCCCACTCGCGTTGCGGCGGTGTTCGCCCGTCCGCGATTGAGGTAAAATTCGCCCCAGTTTCCCTCACCCCGAAAAGATCCCCTCCCGCGGCAGACTCTTTATTGCTCCTCTGCTGAAAGCAATCGACGCGGCGAACGACGCAGTTCGCTGGGCGTCCTTCGACGACAGTGCCCCTGCACCCCCTCGCCTTGGTTAGCAGGCGCATGAATTCTCAGCCTCCCTCCCGCTCTCAGAAAATACGAATGAAAGGGAATGCCACCTGTCAAAAGCGTACGTATGGGGCGGCAGACGATGTCACGTTAGTTGAAGACGATGGGAAAGACAAAAACAAAAGTACTTGAAGGGGGAAAAAAAACAAAGCACCTAGGAGATAATCTAGATTTGGCACACGGCTGCAAAAGACACACTGCGAACAAAAGCACGACGTCGCACGGCTTGTCTCACTTGCTGGAGGCTGACAATGGTCGGACGACGCGCCTATTTTTTTTTTTCGTTTTTTTTTTTTTTTTTGTCGCGCGTTGACGCTACCCTGTTGCTTGATGGGGGAAAAAAAGCGAAAAAAAAAAAGGAGATCAAAGTGGCAGGCGGGCAGAAGGAAATAAGGTGACGATGTGTATTATTCCCATACTTTGCAAAAATGAGAGCCCATGCAATATGATCGGCTGGTAATGAAGAAGAGAAACCACAGTGGGCTTGAATGAAGAGCTGCCTCAGACAAAGCCTATAACAACTTTTCAATATATCTGTCAACTGCCAGTGCCAATGTGACAAACATAGTAAGGTGCCAAAAAATGTTTTAAATAAAAAGGAAGTATGTTCCTCGTGCAATCTGAGCTATTTGTTGAGCTGCAACACTGCCAATGTTGCAAAACAGCAGGCAGCCTGGCAAGAGCACCCACGTGGTGGCTGCCGTCAAAGCCGCAATCGCCGATCATTCGCCCGCAGCTCAATGATGCACATTGCAATCAACAAAAGCACCAAAACCTGCCAAGCGCAATGTTTGGACATTGGAGAAGAAGGCAAACATTTTGCTCTTCCCAAAATCACGGCATGGTGTGATGAACAGCACCCAGCTCTGTAAACTCAATCACAGTACAAATTTCTGAATCTTGACACTGATCTTATGCTGCAGGTGCTACGCAAACAATAAAGAACATAAAATCATGTCCTGTGAGCATGGTATGACTTCCTAAAATTTTCAATAAGGCTAAGCTGGCTAAAGGAACAATACTTCAATGTGCCTGACAGAGCACAGTGCAAACGACAACTAAAGATCTGCCCTGTACATTCTACCGTCTACGTGATTCACTAATACCGAGATCCGCTCCCCTTTGATTTGTCAATTATTCACATTACAGACAACGGGAAGGGCCAATCTGTATTGCATTAGACTTGCGAACTTCCTACAATACCATCTAGACTGAAATGCAGCGCTGCCGCCTATGAAAGTTTCATAGTGTAGCCATTGTGGGTGTGCCAAGATGCGAGATTTGGCTTGGCTTAACTTTGCCTAAAACATAGCGTTGGCTGCACAGATTACGTTTTTTTGGAATTAGGCCACCAACGCAACTCTTAGATTTTTGTAGTACATTCTGCATTGCTTGCTCACATATATATTTTTGAAAATAAATGTAAGCATGCAATCAAATTTAGCTCTAAGTGCAAAACTTCTCTTCCTTCGAAATTCTATGACCCACAGATGGCAATGTTTAATGTTCAACAGGTACAGCGGCATCACTTTTCATTCCAGGCAGGTGTTAATAGAAATTATATAGTGCTAGAAAAACAGGTACACAAAGATGTGAGAAAGAAAAAAAATGTTGAGAACATTCGACAAATAGGAAAGAACCACGAGACAGGGAAAAGATGCGATGGTGCTAGGGACAGGGAAAACTCTCCCATTTTGAGCATTTTCCTTGCATGTGCGGGCCGTTATTCAAGATGAGCCATGAAAACGATGCCCACTCCTGATCATTTGTTTTTTATGTTTTTCATCACCTCTGTGTTCTTCCTGTCCTCACTGACAAAAAGGAACTAAGACTGGGCCAGAAAACCACGCATTCCATTGGGCAACAACGATGGGAAGAGAGCCATGCACAGTGGGACATTGCATGTATGCCGAGGAAGGAGAGAATGCTGCAGCTAGAAGGAAATGCAGTCTTTGCAGTGCCTTGTAAACACTGCCTTGAGGCCACACACCGATTTGCACCAGGAGATACGAGTGTTTGTTTTACCTGCCCATTTTCAATTTACGCAATAAATCGCAGCAATGCTACATGTATACCTGAAATCCTAAACGTGGTGCGTTGGAATACTGCATTAGTATTCTTTGATGGCCACCTTTCAGGGATACTTTCACAAGAATTCACAGAACTAGTGCTGGATGTGTTGTCATCCACGGGGAAAAGCATTGCTGGCACTGTGCCAAGAATGTCATTGCTCGTAGACGCCGTTGT
The DNA here is from genome assembly GCF_013339745.2 of Dermacentor silvarum. Taxonomy (NCBI): domain Eukaryota; kingdom Metazoa; phylum Arthropoda; class Arachnida; order Ixodida; family Ixodidae; genus Dermacentor; species Dermacentor silvarum. The sequence continues at coordinate 109,773,520 of NC_051164.1, read as the reverse complement.
GTCCAGCGCTAGTCGCGCGTAATCTCGCAAAAGTGAACATTCCCGAAAGTGCTTGTGTGAAAATATGGCCCCTGTTCTATAAGCAACCCATTTTTTTTTTCTTTTTTGCTAGTAAATTTGGCAACAAGTGCCATACTAACCCTAATTGGGTGAAGTTGAATCAAGTGTGGGCACCCAAATTCTCCTTGCAGTTTTGTGTTCAGGTAATCCACAATGATTGCTGTAAACATTCTTATGATTGTTGGCATTTCCTCACCCAATTTTCATCCGCTTAATTACTGGCCATAGTTTTGCGGCTAAGTGCATGCCAAAAGTCAGTCTACTGCCTTAGACAAGCCTACGCAGTGTATTTTAAACTAGTGAACGCGAAGTGCAAGTCCTCCCTTCTAATGTAGAGTATGGAAATCAACACAACTGATTTACTAGTCGAACAGTGGCTGCTGATAATTCAAGTTAAATACATGCTTGTAGAGACAAGTGAATAGGGTTGTTTAATAAATGCCTTGTACTACATCGCCTTGATTAAAACACTAAAATTTTACAGCCCATTTCCACATGCAAGTTTTCAATGATTGTTGAAAGTGCATGTGCGGCAGCGGTAATAAACAACTTTAGAATGCGTGATGTACACACCCCACCCCTATAAGAATAACCTTATTATAGCCTATAAGAATAACCTTAGAAGACAACTTATTAATTAGTTAAATAAATGCTGACTATTGTACAGGCAAGAAATTTTAAGCAACGCCAGCCCTTCCAGGTGTACAAGACATGAGACTGCATATCCTTCCAGCTACATCGCATGGGAAATACTGTGTTGACAATGGTGAGAAGATGAACAGTGATAGGGAGGGCGTAAAGGTGTGTTGCTGACGCACCCGCAGTCGTATATAGCGAGGTGTCTCTGCCTTGTCAGCTGTCAGACTGCAGCAGAGGTTTCATTCCTTTTTTTTTTTTTTTTTTCCCCTTAGAACTCCATGGACGGGATCTCACTTGTGAGGAACACAGAACAACTTTGTTTTCAATAATGACCTAGCACAATGTTCAACACTTCTCAGTTTGACTTAAAAATAAGAGATAGATAAAAAATAAAACAGGCTAAAAATAACGGAAGAGACCACAGTGAAGACGACGACGGAGACTTTTCTTTCTCATGATAAATAACTTAGGCTTATGGCTGACGCGATGAGTGACGTATCTTGTTGTATTTTCACTTTTTTTTTTCTTTTGTTCCTCATTCTCCTCTCGGTTGCACTATAAAATTGAGCAGAAAAATCACTCCCCTTCCAATTTTGCGTGGGTAAGCAAAGATCAGGTCGGGTGGCATGGAGTGGGGGAAGAAACGAAAACAACTCGTGCTTGTCCAAAAAAAGAGAGAGAGAAGGGTTCTCTGAGAACATCATTACTACAGTGGGCCAAAAATGTGCGTAGAAGACTCTCTCAGCACAGCGATAGTTCTCTCACTCTTTCTAAACACAACACCCGCTTGGCACTGAAAGAAACAAGCTGCACACTCGTCTTTCATGCGAGACAGGTTTACGTTACCACAAACATGGCACACCATAAACACATCTCGAGTCAGTGGGCGAGGTATAAGGAAAAAGAAAACAGAGCAAGCTGCCTTATGTAAAACGACAGAAGCAGCCGTAAAGAAAGTCAGCTGCCTGTGTCCCTTCCCAGTGGCCCATGGTTTCTAGCTGCATTAGCACACAACCGTTAAAGAACGATAATCTTGCAAGTGCTACATGGGCGAGCGCCTTGACAAGTCAGCCTTTATAATTTGCCCCCGTAGGTCGTTCTGCCAAAAGCTAGTTAGGTAAAAGAAGTTCAGAATCTCTTGGCAAAATGACCTTTTCTTTCTGCATCGTCCCCCCACTATATATATATATATATTTTTTTTTTCACCAGTCTTGTAAAACGTGTAAACAAAGCTAATGAGGAGCACGGCACCAGGAACAACTGCCAACAAAACGAGAAAAAACAACAACCAGTGGGAGGCCCCATCAACACCGAAGCCACTGAGAAAAGGGGGGCCAAAACACTTATGATCTCAAAAAAAAGATGGCACGGACATCTGAGTGCTGGTTCCTCTCCAGCATGACTGCTGTGAGAACAGCACAGTTCATCGAAATCACATCTGTCCTACCGAGATGAAGTCACGCACCTCCTCGATGGTGGCACCAAAGAAACACGCGAGGCAGGGGGGCTCCGCGGGCCACATCAAGCCTTGTTGAGCAAAAGAAAGTCGGCTGCAGTCACGCGCACAGACAAGAAAGAGGCCTTCAAAGTTGTGTTTTGGAACCTGAGCACTCCCTGTCCCACAGTGTCCACAGCCCCCTCGAGGTTCCCCCAAACTGTGCAACCCACCCGACCTGTGTCACAAGTGTGGGAAATGGAGTCACGCACCGATGACTCGGGCTTGGAGAACACACAACTGCCGAGAAAGATGACATGCGCAAGAGAGGGGCCACGATTTTCCTTCCTTTCTTTCCCGAGAAACGGGGAGGGGGAAGCGGTCAAGTCACTTTGGGCCAAAGAACCCTGCGGCAGCCGCTGTCGCGCCCGATGGCCCAGACGTTGTCGCACCCTGGCTTCGGGTATTCGTGGCATAGAGCTGCTGCTGAAAGTTGTGGAACTGCACCGCGTAGTTCGGGTCAGCCGTTGTGGGTCCGTAGAAGGGGCTTTGCTTGTAGCTGAACGCCTGGCCCACAGTCGGAGGCAATGGCTGCGACACCACGTCACCACCCGCACCACCTCCGGGAGAGGCCGGCCGCAGTCCCTTGCCGCCCTGAAATATGGCACCCACAGGCAACCCTCCGTGCTGGGGCCCGTTAGGGCCGCCACCGTATGCTTCCATTGGGGGCAAGCCGCGCGCTCCTGCGTAAGCCCCAGGCCCGCTGGGCCCTCCTCGCATCATCATGACAGGACCTGGCCTCTGGGGCGGTCCTGATGGCGGGAAGTACTGCAGGTTCTGCGTGGGCACCTTTGTGTCGAGGTTGGCCAGCGGCGTCGTAAAACGCTGTAGGAATTCCAGACTTGGTGCTCGATGCGGCGGCGCTGCCACTGGGTTCTGAGGTCGCGCAGGGAGGTACTGGATGGTGTTGGGGGCACCGAGTTTCACTTGCACGTTGGCTCCACCTCCGAAGGAGGCAGCCGCAGCTGCTGCAGCAGCAGCAGCAGCAGAGTTCGCGGAGCCACGGCCCCGTGCACGAGGTCCGGGGGAGTTTCGGGCCGGGGCCATTGCAGGATATGGCGCTGCTGCTGTGGCAGCCCCCCTGCCGTGAGACATCATGGGTCCACCGCCCCCACCGCCCATGAACTGTGCTGAGGCTGGCTCGAGGGGCACCATGCAGCCGGGACTTCCGCGATGAGGTCCATTCAGTGGGTCCACTGGTACATCTCCTTTGCCACTGCCGTCAAAAGGGGGCGTCATCTTCTGCAGGCTCTGGATGTGAGGCGAGTGGGGAACGTCGCCGGCATAGCCACCGCCAGGCCGTGGGAAGCCTGCGGCGCTCATCATTGGCTCGCCAAAATCACGCACTCCCGTTGCTGGCCCCCCCTGGGAAGCCCCAGGAAATGCAGCCCCCTGGTGCGGCGGCATAGCACCAGCAGGAAAGCCCTGGTGGTGCGGTGCAGGAAAGCGGCCCTGCTGCGACGGGTCCGATGGGTCTGGCTCGGGCCCTACACCGACCCTGCACCGCGGGTCCATGTAGCCGAAGCCTGGTGGTTCGTGCGGTGCCCCTCCTGGGAATCGTGTGTCATAGGGGGGACTCGTTGCAAAGCGTGGGCCACCCGTTCCATCAGACATGGACGGACCCATGCGAGGAGTGGCGCCTTCCATGCCCGAGGAACACGAAGAGTGGTACGATCCCTGGGAATTCTCCGAGGCCAGGCTGGGGCCCATGTCCAGAGGCGGGATTCTGGAATAGATGCAAGCAAGTCCATGTGTCTCAACACAGACACATCATATACAAATTTTCCTATGCTAACCCTAGCTGTAGCAAACGAAGGCAAACACGCAAGCACACTACAGCATCAACAGCGAGGAAGACAAGGTGCAGTAATCACCCAGCTAACAGATTTACGTGTCTTGGAGATACAGATCAAGCATACTCTGTGTGTCCAGCAATGCTGACTTTGTTGCCACGAGTGGAGAGCTTTTCTAAATCGTGTTCTGGAGTTTGTACTGCCACACCACAAAACTGTTATAGTCCACAGCACATATGTCGTTGAAGATGCTTTTAGCAGAGTGCTCAATAACCCGGGTGTATAATGTGGCATCATCTCATGGAAAAGAATCAAAGTACTACTGTGTACACAGAGGCATCTATAGTAGCAGGCACTGAGTGTGGAGATGACGCCACATGTTGGTTGATAGCACTGGCGAGCACACGGGTGCTATCACGAAGGTCACAACGGCGGCAATCTTGTTTTTAAGCTGTTCTTCGTGCAGCACCGCGTGCACTATGCCTATTTGGACGATCCGGACCGATGGCCGTATAAGCATTCCCATCGTATCGTTGCTGTCGATATTCACATGGCCTGAGCAGGCGTGAACGTGGCACGACACGTTGCTGCCATGCAAAGTTGCAAAAAGTCGCCGGTTACTATGCCGTTATTGAGAGATCACAGTTTGTCGACACTTTGTTGGCTTCGTTTATGTCGTTACTGATAACGGTACGTGATAGCATTCTGTCTTTCAAACTTCGTATGTAAACCTCGATATAACGAAGTTGTACTTGCAGCGAAAAACTTCGTTATACTGAGAATTTCATTATATTGAGGTTTCGTTAATTCAACTAAGATGGGAAACAAAAATAGTTCGTTACATAGCAAATTTCGTTAAATTGAGGTTCGTTATGTCGAGCTTTGACTGTACTTTTTTGGCCAAAGCCTTCAAGCGATGACATAGCATTCCAGCTCTTGGCATGCCTATGGCCGCAGCTGTAAAGGCAAGACTTTTGCAAAATGCCTGCAAGCCGCAGTAGTTTCTGCTTCCAGCCAACTAGAATGATTCGTTATCATATGCACAAGTGAAATTTCACATCAGATGTGACTTCATTATATCGAGGTTATCTGAATTATGGAGCAGTAGACTTCTATTATTTCACTCCGGTTAATGATATTTTTTGTCAATTCAATCCTGAGAAAGTCCTAGCTAGTGCCCAATACCTTTATATATTGGCCAAGACTTTCGTTACTTTGATTCTAAAATAGGCCCTGACCAGATGATTTGAACTTGAATGTTCAAAAACATATGCGCAAACTCTAATGGTCATCCCAATGGCTGCAATGTCTGTCTTGGCAGTGTTCCAAGAGAGATAATGCTTTGAATACCAAAGCATTAAAAACTGCTGCCAAAACCGCCAATTGTTGACTTGGATTCAGCATAGCTTTCTCTGAGCATTTTGTAAACACTGACTCTGAAGTCCTGTGACAACAAATTACATTTTGTGCTTCATGATCAGTGTCAAGGCCTGGCTCTTGGCATGTGTTTGCATGCAATGGATGTCGAGATCGCTGAATGCCATGGAACTGTTCTTTTAGCATGAGGCCAGTGGTGAGGATGCATTCAAATACATCAGCACCTTGCACAACATGCTTTCTCAAGCATGTTTCAAGCGAAACAACAGCTTACAAGTGAATGATTACCACATTTACTGTATCCTAATGTGGAACTTTTTTTCCCTATAAATCGGGTCTGAAAATTGCCTGTGAACCGTGCTCGCAACATTGGGAACAATGAACACATACTATAAGATAGAAGCCAGTGTGCTTTCTCTGTAAGAATAGTACTCTGCTGTCTCACATCACCTGTCTGCTTCCTTTCGAAGAGTTCCAAAGCTGAAAATGAAACAAATGGCATGTTCAACTGGTTGTTTCAGAGCACTCTGGCAGAACTACAAAGGTTGTGTAAGACAGCAACAAACATAAGTGGGGCTCCAATGGCAATAACTAAGCCTGCTTAACTTTATCTGCTCATTCTAGCACTACAGCTTTAAATCTGTCAGTTAATTTTCTAGCACAGTGCTCTAAATCAATCAGTCAAATGTGCCATAAAGCTGTCTAATGACTGGAGAAAGTCCTGTTGAGCCACTCACTCTGATGGGTGACCGAGGCCTTGGAGCATGCCCTGTTGCTGGGACATGACCCCCTGTGTCGCTGCCGTTGGCCCCATGGGGTTCTGTCCCATGGGATTCCCCCCGTGAGGGGGTCCCCCCTGCGCGCTCAGGGATCCCTCGGGCACCCCCAGGTTGGCCTGCTTCTGGATAGTGAGCTCCTGGCTCTCCAGGGAGCCCAGGTACTGGATTTGCTGTGGCGAGGGCACGGGCATCAGGCCAGGCTCACTTTTGATCCCGCCAGGATGACCGAGACTCCCCCCACCTGCAAGGGAAAAGCCACCCAAGGCAAACGTAAATGAGACACTCTGACTTGATTGTACTCTTCCCACTCCTGGGATCACAGTATGTATAGTGTGTCAGTAAGTTTCATGGGATAGCAGTATGTATAAATAAATAATAAATAAATAACTGGATGGTGTTCAAAATATGGCAGCCACGATGTGTTTCTGGCTCCTGCAACCACTTCCGGTGCCTACTGCACACAAAAGCATGACCTTTCAGATTGGTTTCTGTTATTCCAAAAGAGACATCATTGGGGGGTGCAATTTGGACACCACCAAGTATTGCTGTTGTTCTAGTAGCGGTAGTAGAAGAGGTAGTTGTGGGAATCCTCGTGTCCCACGACGGTCAGACTTGCGGCAAACGTCGCATTGGGCGCAAGCGTGAGCAGGTTTGGGGAGAGGGGAAGGAAGTCTTCCTTTCGTGGGCAGCGCACGGGCATCACAAGCATTACCAACACTGCCGGGCGTGTCAAGTGAGATCCCTCTGACATTGCCCGAGTCTCGTTGGTTGCCAGCAAGCGGCGAATGCGGAAGGTTCCGCCGCTGCTCTCGTTTTCCCGCACGTGGTTAGCCAGCCATGTTTCTGCACTGGCAGTTGCCACAGCTACCCATATCCCAGCTAGCAAGTTGGAGGCCCCTCTTTACCTAGCGTATTATACTCTTCGAGGGAACCCTCAGTGATGTAAACTATAGCTAGCTGGCCTGCATGAAGTGTTAGTTGCAATCATTATAATGCTTTCCGAGCGTACGCTTTATTGTCGTCCATTGTTTCCTCGAGCTTATACTGGACTGCACACTGTACACCGCACACCACGGCGTGCTGAGGCGTAGCACCGTTGGCGTCCAGTCAAACCTTGTTATTACGAAGTCGTATTCAACACAGAAATATCTTTATGTACAATATTCGTTATAAGCATGCACGTGATATCGGTGGTACCAGATTTTAGATTTACTTTGTTATGATTAACAACTGTTGATTAAGCCCAGACAACACGTACGCTTGCTGACGTGTGCAAAATCGCGCCTACGCACCTTGTGCCTCCGCACCTCATGAGAAATGGCACTTTGCATTGACATGTGACGCGCGACAGTACATGCTCACTGGGCTCACTCATAGACGCCGTGGCGGACGCGACTTTGTACTTTGTTATTGACAATGTTTCAAAATGCATCAATGTCTATAACCATAATTGTTATATTTTTAGAGCTGCTAGATCAGCACAAAAAGGAAAAAAAAAAAAAGCACTTTCTCACATGATATAAATCTGCCTCACTGAGAGTTGATTGTACCACACCATAGCTGCGTAGCCAGGTGCACCGACGTGAGGCAGCCTGAGCACGCAATAACAAAGAGAAGTTGCTCACTGGAATTGCGCTGCGTTTCGACGCAATGGCAGTACCTGTGGAGTGATAATTTAGACTTGCTTGATTGTACGGACACGCTTGATCTGGACAAGCAGAAAGTATGACATTTTTATTTTTATACTTTGCCAGCACCACTTTATAACTAAATGTAGCGAAGGACACTACGAATCCTGCCCAAACCACAGGGACACATCAGGCCAAGCAGCTAAGTTGTCAAGGCTGCATTTGCGTGCTTGTCATGCACGTTATGAGCATTCAGTGTTTCTTCCAATAGCGAAACGGTGTCAGGCGACTTTTTGGGTTGCTGAAAAATTTTTGCCGCTCAGAATTACTAGGCAACTTCAAATGGCATCTACTCCTCCACTGTGCCGGACAATGACTGTAGCGAAGAAACCCACGATCACGAGACTGTTGCAGCAAGGTCAATCTCTGTTCATGCTGAAAGGGGATGGATATTCGGTGCATGCAGCATACGTTCGTCAATCTGTTGCTACAGCATGGCAATGGTCGAAATACAGGTGACATGCAGTGCACGGGCATGCAACAATGCGTTGACAAGTTTTTTAATGCGTTAGTATTAGGAGCGTCAAAGAGGGAAAAAGTGTATGTGAAGTGTGGGAAGCCAGTTATGTGGTACATATATACCGTAAAATCACGAGCAAGATCCCTACCTGTGCAAGCACCACCCTCCATTTTTGAATGAGCAAACTACCGAGCAAGGGCCCCTCCCTTTCTTCACCCTGTTCACCGCTTCATCCATCTCCACCGGACTGCTTTGCTTCAGTTTTGTTGTCAATTTTTTTCGAAATTGCATAATAGATTACATAAAATCTGCCGAGCCTCGACAGCGGCTTCACCATAACCAGGTATCTCTCTGCATAGCCATAGGCTTAGCTTTTGTCAGTCGCCATTTTCGTCACACGTGCGAAGTGTCACACGATGGTATGAATTTGGTGTGCAGTGCTTTGGAATATACGCTATGTAACAGGCAAGAAGGATGCATTCCTCTGCAGTGAAAAAAGAAGTTGAGGTTGCGGAATCGCATCAGCAAACTGAGAGAAACGTGCACACAACTGCACGCCAATTCGTGATCGACTGGAAAAGGGTTTGCGAATGGGATAAAAACTGTGAATCCTGTTACAGCACAACCTTGGAAGAGCAAAAGGTCAATGTAAGCCAATGCTATTTTTGAACTTTTATAGCATGAAAGAAGTGCGGGTCGTGCCGTCAGCAACAGGCTCTTGGCGGAAGAGGTAGTGAAAATATAGAACACACATGAAGCTTGGAAACTTCGTATCACCCTCCCAATACATAAAAAAGGTGAAAAGGGCACTTTGGCGTGGCAATGCGTCAAGCAATGAGTGACAGCCAAAAGACCCACAGTGATGTCGTTGAGGCTGCAAGAGCTTTCCATTCTGTTGTTAACTCTCTACGCCTTCGCCACAACATTTCTAACATAGACAAAACCATAGTTGGAATTGACAACCCGGCTTGTAGAACAAACAATGCTGCTGGTGAAGCACCAGCAGGCATTGCAAACACTGGCTGTGCCAGGTGTGTTCTCACAGTTGCTTTGGCAGCATGTGCGTCAGGTCACAAGCTTTCAGCTTTTGAGATTTTCAAAGAGTTGAGCGAGAAGATTCAGCCAAGGCCTTCATGAACCTTCGCATTCCAGGTTATTCTTGCACCAATTCGGTGTTCCTTTTATATCATAGCACCTTTTGTTTACAAGTGTTTCGTTTAGTATTTACGTGTAGTAAATGTACGCCTAACTGTGTCAAGAAATGGCTGGATGACCTCGGAAAAAATCCAGGAGTGGGTGGCGAGGGTCTGGGGTCTAAACAGCGGCGACGTGCGGCGGCTGCTCATCTGGATTAGGCACCAATCCATAAGACTCCAGCGGCGAGGGACGTGTTAGAGGTATGTGACATGGATGTCACGCATGTGCTTGCCGGCTGCTGCAGCTGGCCGATGTTTAGTGGAACCGCTCATTCAAGTCGCAGTTCATGGAAGCCTTCGTCAGGAAGGGCGAGAGGACACCAAAGGGTAACCTCTGGAAGCCCTGATGGCAAGATGTCTTGTGCTTTGTTTCTGAGGCAGGGCTGCCGTTTCCAAAGAAACTATCGCTCGTTTATTTAATGGGTGCGGCGACTCCATCGCACTTGGCGGGACGAAAGATGGTGTGCTGCACGAATGGCTCTCTGCTGTTGGGGCTGTACAGCCAGAAAGAAGATTGCGAGCCCCTCCAGGTTGAGTGCATAGAGATAATTTCTGCATATCGGACTCAGAGGAGTCATTTGATGGGTTTGAAAGTGATGACGTTAAATAAAAACCGTAAATGCATATTCAGTAAAGCTTTTAAATCAAAGAAAGGCTCTGCATTCTTTTTTGTTAGCAACTGTTCCGTCAACATCTTAAATTTCGATCCGCGACTGAGCAATAGATCGATTGCTCCCGCCCCCATGTCCAATCTTGCTTGGATTATCTTGCACATTGAGGCGGGGAGGGAAACCAGATTGTTTTGTTTCTTTCCAGCCTGATGCAGCAACACATGACAGCTACGCCAAAATTAAATTAACCAGAGTCAATTTAATGGAAGTCTACCATATTTCATCACTCAAGTGGTCTGTCATCGCTCGCATCACGTCGTGTCATATCTCGCCTTTGCCTGCTCAACTCTTTCTTCTATCACCAGAAATCATGCCACGTACTACTAAAACCACAATCTAGAGCGTCCTCTCAACTCAGCCATACCAAGGCAATGGCGCATGTAAACGGCCGCACGACATCTATGAACTCATCTTTCTTTCCTAATGCAATAGTGCTGTGGAATTCCCTCCCAGAACACACAGTGGAATAAACTGAACGCAAAGAATTCCGCAAGAAACTAAAAATCCACTACACAGCCTCAGACGACCACTGTTCCCCACACTGACTAACTCATCTTCATAAATATATACCTGCTCTGATTTTTTTTTTTTATGTTTACCTTTTATATTTTGAATGTATTCTCAATTGTATTTTTTATTTCACTAACTGTATTTATGGTGTATTTTTGCATTTTCGTTCAAATAATTGAAGTTTACGTCTTTATGTCCCCCCTTATGTAATGCCTTCAGGCCCTTAAGGAAAAATAAATGAAATATCATTAAAAATGTATATATGCGCACTAGCAGGGCTAAATCTTGTTCACAACATCCTTGTTCCCACCAATCCGAAAACAGACATGGAGCTTGGTCACTCACCCGTCACTCCAGACGTACCCATGCCAGTGACAAACTCCGGTGGGTCTTGCGTGAGTGGTGTGGCAGACCGCTTCCGTGAGCTTCCCGCAGACGAAGGGCTAGGTACGGCACTGCCAGGCGTGGTTGGTGTATGTGGGCCCCCGCGGCAGGGCTTAGGTGAGCTCAGTGGTGTTGTCTGCACACTGCCGGGGCTAGGGTTGGCCAGCCGGCCGCCGCCCGCTGGATGGGAGAACTGCCGCACCCCAGGGTCAGTCGCCGGAGATGCCGTGCCAAGACGAGGGGACGGCGACGTTGGTGGGTGGGGACTGGGCGCCATCGGACCCCGCGCGCCGTAGGGAGGGGGTGGGCCCTGCTGGAGACGTGGGCTCGCGCGAGATGCGGGGCTCCGTGGTGGTGGCGGGACTGTGCCCGGGCTTCCACTGCCACCAGCACCACCAGCGCCGCTCCCTCCATAGTTTGGCGGGCTGGACCCCGAGGACCCACGGACCGACGGTGAGAAAGGCTGGAGGGCTGGGCTGCCACAGGGTGCAGATCCCGGGAACGGACCGCCCCCACCGCACTGGGAGGCGCCAGCAGGCCGACCGCCAAAGGAGCCTCCTCCCCCGGATGTCTGCTGTTGCGCTGCTGCTCCGGGGCTGAACACCATGCCAGGGCTGGTGCCTGGTGCTGTGGAGAAGTTGGACGATGCGCCAGCTGGACTGGCTCCCGGCGCACCGGGGAACCCCGAAGGTGTTGGTGGGTTGGAGAAGGAACCGGGTGAGTTGAAACCGGCGCACGAACTGGGCCTGTTGCCCGTAGTGCCGGCCCCACCGCCAGGGCCTGTGGTGCCGTTGTTGAAGTTTGGGTTGGGGCAAGATCCTGGCCGTGCAACGTAGCCGCTGGGCGAACCAGAGGCCGAGAACTCGTTGCCGCATGCCGGGAAGAGCCCCTGTGGTTGAGTGGCAGCGGCGGCCCCCTTGCGGCGCCGGTCCTCGAGGTACGGCTTTTGGGCCGGCATGCCACCTTGCTGCTGCTGGGTTTGCCAGTCGGCTGGCGGGTGGCCCATCATGGCTCCCTGGGGCCCTGCACAACAGCATGCCTGGTTTCCAGAGGCTGAAGACGTGATCCACTCTTCACGCTTCACTGACGCTGGCTTCTGGTAGACGTTTCTTTGTAGCAGTCCAAGGTTCTGCCCGTCTGGTTGAGATGAAACATGTTCTCTTTTTTTTCTTTTTCTTTTTTGTTGGGTACAAGGCTCCTGCGTGGGAGCTGAAACATCATTTAAGTTTTTGTTTGGCTACTGAACTTTTCTTGTGCCCTTTCTATTAACCTTCCACTTTGAGGAAGGCAACATTTAACAAACGTCACCAAAAACGACTCAAGTCCGACTGCCTTGCACGACGAAACAGACAGAACACTAAGAAACTTCAGAAGTTCTGTCTTGGTTGCTAGAATTATCAGTAATCCACTAAACCAAGAGAAGTATGCTACTAAAGGCGCAGCCTGTAATGCCAGCCATTCACTTCAGAATGCAATGAACCACGAACTACCAGAATAACGCTCTTCTGGGTGCCAACTTCAACAGCTCACAATTCTTGTGCTAGGATACACAGACCAATAAGGTCTTACTGGATTTCTTGAATAATGCAGAAGCCATTGATATCCTGTTTAGCGAAATCTAAGGAACTGGTTTGTTGTAGATTTTTTCAGAAAGTAAACGTTCATAAAGTTACACATACAGTTGAGCCTTGTTATTACTGAGTCACATCCAACTCAAGAACACCTTCATTACATACGATATTCATTATAAACATAGATTTGTTGCGTGCAGATATCAGGAAAAACATCTTTGATTTCCTTCATTATATTCGATAGTTCGTTACATCAAAGTTGGTTAATTGAGGTACAACTTGCAAGTTTTCAGGATCATCATCATCATCAGCCCATAGCTCATAGAAAAAAAAAGATATTAAAAAAAAATTTCGCTTATGACCCAGCTTCACCTCTTTAATTAAGGGGGGACGGGACACAGCAATGAAATGAAATATCAAAATTTTCTTATAATTATTATTTTTCTGTTACCCTTAGACCTTCCTTTATCTCATGGCACAATATTACGAAGAAATATGCAGTAGAAGTTAGAAAAATTGGACTTTTACAAAGCTGTCGAGGATGAAGAGCACTGGCTACATCGCGATGGACAGATGATCTGTTGGCGATCAGATCACTGGTGCAAAAATAATCAGGATGTGTGCAAATGAAGGCGCACGCCGTGGCTGTGCTGCGAAAGAAGTTGCGAAGCCTCGATCACCGCTGCGAGAGCCAGTGAGTCACGAGATTACAAGAATTGCAGCTTCCGCACTGCTTTTGAGCAAAATAGAAACAGGATTTGCTCATTCGTTCATTAAATAAAAGTGTTGACGTAGTAAGCATTTGTTAATTTTTTTTGATACCCTCGATAATTCGACATTCCATTAATTCGGACATTTTTTTTTCCGTCCCGTGAAATCTGAATTAACAAGGTTTTACTGTATTAATTTTCTCAATAAGTCAATTCTGAATTCTGAGATCACGCTCAGTGCCTTGACTTCCAGAGGATTAGTGCCTCGATCACACTCAGTGCCTTGAATTCCGAGCATGTCCGGATTATCGGCGTAGGAGATAATCCGGACATGCTCGGTCATTCAGACAGCTTCGCGGCCCCGCCAATAGCACCATAGACTTAATGTGTAAAGACAACTGATATTTTGGACAGCCGCCAGCTCTACATTCGATTATCCGGACTCCGACCGTGACTGTAGCGTACGCGGATTCTGCCACCATTATCTCCTCTGGTAACCTCGATGAGACATGAAGTATGGCCTCAGAGATTACACGTAAGATGGTAATCCCTGAGGTTTTGTCTCAGTCGCTGCACTACGCCTCCGATTAAATTACAAATGCTGATCTTGGAGGCTTTGCCTGAATTGTGAGGTTGCATCAACATCGCGATCATCACATCCTATTCCAGCATCCCAGCGCATGGCCCGCTCTCGCCATTCTGTTTGTTTAGTAGGTGTTCCAGACAACGCTGTGCTGGCTCCAAGAAGTCTTTCTCGTGAAGTTATCGACAGGCCGCGTCAAATGGCATCAATATTCCCCTTGCAGTCCGGCTCCGAATGAGCCTTGAGTCGCAGTCCAAATGACCCCGACTCCGCAAATGAAGAGCCTAAACTGCCACCTACGACAACAAGCTCAAATGCGGACATCATTGATGACCTGCTAGGCTGCGGTGTGCCGATTCCTGCCACCATTACATTTGCAGACTTTGCAGACGTCAACAGCATGGTGTTGTGTGCCGAACTGAACGATGACGAAATAACTGAGCAAGTTCTCCCTCCGTCAAACAGTGACTCTAACTCAGATGATGATGTGCCGTGCGGATCTGACTTGCCGTGCAAGGACAGCCTTTGCAGTCCTTGCATCAGCATACAGCGAGAACAGAAGACCGGCAGAAATATAGGCGTACTTGGTTGCACGTAAGCGGAAGTGTGTGCAGCAACGAATCGACCATTTAACGTAAATAAAATGATCTTTCTTGGGCACATTCGTTTTTTTCGGACATTCCATAGTTCGGACTTATTTACGTTCCCCGTGAAATCCGAATTATCGGTCGTCGACTGTACCCGTAGAAAACGAAACGATAAGCACAACCCCCTGGGTTTCGCTACGATGCCAATCTGCTAGTGCACTGAGTGGCAGGCTTAAATCAGCGCCTCATCCATTTTTTTCAATGCCAGTGCAATCGCTCGCTCTGCAATGGGAGCCGTTGGTGCGCCTTAGTTCAGTGAGTTGACGCGATGTGACGCTACCCAGAGGGTACGACTGCTTGCGTCACACGCGTGTCTGAGCATGCACCGCTGGCGTTTCGGAGGAGATGCGGTAGACGTATCACACGTCTGTCAGGATTACTTCCTCCGACTGCCGTCGTGAGGCGCCACCCAGAGGGTACTCTCACCCACGACCGTAAAGCAGGCGCGAACGCTAGCCGACGGGAGAGAGTAGGAAAAGGCGATTGGAGAGGGTGGTGAACAGTTGGATAGGCCTCATCTGGCTGGCATTGAAAAAATAGAGGAGGCGCTGCTTAGATTAGTGGAGCGCGCGACCAGCTGTCGCTCGCACTATGCCTGCCTGAGATACGTGCTTATGCGGACTCCTGCGATACGCGCTAATTCTGATCTTGCCTGACATCGGTTGTTTAGAATTTCTGACTTTCCCCTTGAACCGAAAACCGATCAAAAATATTTGTTTCACTCTGAAACAAAATAATAAATAATGTTACAGTTACGTTTTCGTTCTGGTCAAAAATATTTTTTGTTTCGTTTTTCGTTTTTCTTTTCATTCCGTTCCGACACACTGGTTTTGGCCCACAACACCCCAGATTGTGTAGAGATAAGTGCAAAAGGAAATCTACTACTCATGCCACTTAGTATGAGAAAAAACAGCAGTGTGGAGCTATCTAGTCCACTGTAGCACAGCAAGGTGATGACCAACGTTACTATAGTAACAACCGGAAGCATGTGTTGCCAACAGCAGCCGCCAATTTCCGCTGAAAGAAGAAACATAACACTGAAGCCAGGCGACGTAACGTCATAGGCGAGGCAATACAACCGGCGGCGCCCTGCTCCTTCGGAAAGGAGCACGTTCAGGAGGAATGAGAAAGATATGTTGTGCTCGTAGTATCTACATTCATACAAAGTCTTTCTCAAAAATTATTTCAGTAATATATTGTTGGGAGGCACAATACTCATTCCTAGGTGTCTTTGAGACTTCAAAGAAATGTGGTTCAGCGCCCCTTTAAAATTGGAATGGCTGGCTCATTTAGCCACGAAATGGAACTCTCGGCCATGCGTTACCTGCACTGAAGTGCTGCTGCTGCTGCTGCTGTGGCTGCTGTTGCGGCTGCTGCATTTGTGGGGGCATGTTTGCCCCTTCGTGCTGGTGGTCCCCACAGTGCCCAAACTGGTCAGGGCCCCTGGGGCGGGGCGCAGCACCCCCCTGCGGCTGTTGGGGCAGCCCGGACTGTTGCTGCTGTTGGCCACCGGGGGGTCCCGCGGCATTTCCCGTGCCGTGCTGGTCCGGAAAGAGCAGCTGGTGCATCTTGCGGATCATGGCTAGCTGTTCTTCGCGGTGCTGCCTCTGCTGAGGTGTCAGGTTTTCATCGGGCACCTTGACCCCTGAGAGAGAAAACCAGCACATGACACTGCCACTAGTCCAGTGGCCAACACCTGTCCACGGTATAGACACACACACACACACACACACACACACACACACACACACACACACACACACAAAAAAAAAAGGTCCTCTCACCTGCCATAGACAGAGGAAACATACATTTCTAAAACATGACACAATTCGCAGTCGGATGGATAGTTGGTCTAGTTCACAGGTCATCATTAGAAAACTATAGCACACCTCACTGACTCCCTGCAGTGCAGTGAAAGCAATGTGTTGCATCAGCCAACCAGAATTTTTTTTTTTCCCATTCAAGAAATGAAAGGAGTCTCAAAACAAAAGTGAAAGCAGTTCATTTGAAGAAGTCAAGCCCCCTTTACACGACAGTTTCGCATGTAAGAAGTTGTTTAAAGGAGTCATGAACCGCATTTCTTTGAAGGCTCAAAAAACACCTTGGGACGAGTATTGTGCTTCCCAGGAATATATTACCGAAATAAATTTACCGAAATAAATATTACCAAAAAATATATATATATATTTATGTTTCTCATTCTCCTCAGTGTCCTTCGTTACAAAGGATCAGGGCGGTGCCAGTTGCGATGTCCCACCTACGACGTTACTTTACCTGGCTTTAATGTTGTGCTGCTTCTTTCAGCAGAAACTGACAGGTGCTGTTGACAACACATATTTCCAGTCGCTGTTACTATAGTAACATAATTTATTACTTTGCTGTGTTACAGTGTACTAGATAGCTGAACATGGCTGTTCTTAATGCAATTAGCATTCTTTGCCTACTTCAGCCATTTTGAGCCTATGTATCCATCTATCTACGCCGACCCAGTCGTACAAGCCGTCTTCCAGCTTGGCCCGCCAGGTATATACTCATGGTTGTGATGCCGTCGTGGTTGTTCCATCGCTGTCATTCCAGCTTCGTGATCTGACTTCCTTCATGCTGTCGTCACGCCTTCTACGCCGACCTAGTGACCCAAGTTGTCTAATGGCTTGGGCCACTAGTGGTCAAACATTCATTGTCTTCCCATTGTCCTGCTCCCGTCATCGTCACGCTGCCGTTTTACCATCGTCATCACTTCAGTAGCATCATCCCATTGTTGTCATGCCGTCGCCGTCATACTGCCTTTGTTGATCCAACGTCATTCCTTCTTTATCGTTCCATGATAATCAAGCTGTCATCATTCGTGATTAATGCCACCAAACTATTCGAAAACTATTCGATATTCGATTCCATTCAGTCACAAAAATCACTACAGTCGAATCTCGTTAATTTGAACACGCTTAATTCGAACTGCCGGTTTATTTCAACTGACGTTGTGGTCCCGTCAAAGTTTTGTGTATTTCAACGGGCGAAAATGCTCAGTAATTCGAACGCGAAAACATTTGCGACGGTTAATTCGAACATACCGCGGACCGACAATGCTCTCAGCAGCGCGCCAAATAATGCGGCGGCGCCTCCGACTGGCATTGCTTCCACACCGCCATAGAGTAAAAAGCTTAGGAGAGACCCCTTAATGCAGCGGCGGTGGCCCAGTCCGGCCAAAGAAACTGCCCACGCTGGCAAACGGTCGCTTCCCGATAACAGCAGAAAACAAAAACAAAACTTCAGGGAGCAGGCTAAGCTGGCGCCGGGCCAGCTGGATCGGCGCCGCTGGCACCCACGCCAGCAAACGCTCGCTTCCCGATAACGGCAGTAAACGAAACTTCAGGGAGCCCGAAACTCGAAGGGGCCCGAAAATTTGTTTGAATTAAAAGAAGTTCGAATTAAAGGAAGAACGTATTTTTGAAGTATTCGAGCACCATAGCACGATGCACGAATGGTGCGAGTCGTGAAATATCGCGGCGCGCAAGCGCATAGCGAGCGCGACCGCCCACGCTTGCCAACGCTCGGTTCCTGATAACGGCAGAAAACGAAACTTCAGGGTGCCGGCGACGGGCAGGCGCGCGCGGAGACCGTCAAACGTGAGGGAGGAGGGTGGCAGGGAAGCGGATTTCGCCTCGGCAACTCCGCCGCTTCGGTGGCTCCCCTCGCCCTCTCTCTCACCTACGATTGTCTCTGCGCGCGCGGAGACAGTCGTAGTTGAGACAGAATGCTTCAAAAATACGTCCTTCCTTTAATTCGAACAAATTTTCGGGCCCCTTTGAGTTCGAATTATCGAGATTCTACTGTATTTGCACACCCCTAATTTTAGCTATCATACTAATTATTTTCTTCTCATGAAAGATAAATGCATAGAGTGCGCGCTAAGCCCAATTTTACTGCAAGATTTTTTTTTCAGGTACTTTTTTTTAACAAGTCATATGTTTCACCATGTCAAGATGGAATTATTTTCAGGCAAATTAGATGGTTTCTAACCCTAGTTCAAATTGACCTAGGTTACCTTAGCGCACGCCTTAGACATTCTTGATTATTTCTACATACAAACCACTGGGTTTGGATTTTTTGTCTAGATGCCAATTCTTCTCTAAACAAGAGAACCCAGTTTCTGCAGTATATCAGGAATTACTTGTCCAAGGACAAAAACAATTACATTTTTGAATTCGGCACATCAAATTACACAAGGTGTGCAAATTTTGTTTATATCTATCGCTAAAAATAAACTTTGCTTTCAATTGTAGCCTCTCGCCTATACAACTTAGACCACTTATAACGTAACCGATTATAGTCTAGAACTGGCTATAACGCAACCTTTTCTGACTCCCGTTTGCCCTCCTATAGGACTCCATGTATACACATACCGCTTAAAGTGCAGCCGCATGAGACGAAATACCGGTTATAATGCGGCTCCCGCTGGAAAATCCCGCCGCCAAGCGCGGTAGCGAGCACACTTCGAGGTGCACTGGCTGATGGGAGGGGAGAGCAATGAGGGCGATGCGGAGGAGGAGCATGATATGCGGAGCGAACGAACGAACAAATATCACGTCTTGTACTTAATAGCGCATAAAAAGGGACGAGGCACAGATGGACGACGCGAACACAGCGCGTCGTCCATCTGTGCCTCGCGTCGTCCATCTGTGCCTCGTCCCTTTTTATGCGCTATTAAGTACAAGACATGGAATACCAACTCGCCAAATCTTACGCTCTTACAAATATCACCTTTCAGTGGATACCTGCACACTGTGGCATTATAGAGAATGACCATGCAGACGCTCAAGCAAGAACTGCTTTAAATAATGCTCCTGGAGTACGCATTGCGTTCTCACGTAAAGACAGGAATGCCCTATTTACCGTATTTATATTCGAATCTAGGCCAATAGTTTTTTCAAATAATCATATACAAAACTCTTGGGTCGGCTTAGATTCGAGGATTTTGAAAAACGCACCAGTTTTTAACTGAAACTGATAAATATGGTGCATAGTTAACGCCATCTAGAAAAGTCAGTATTGCAGCCGCTACTAGCCGCGCCAGTAGCCAACTGAAGTACACGAGCGACGTCGCCATTTTGACCTGTGTCGTATCGGTAGTATCGGTATGGTGTATTATCGGCGCGCGGCGTGGCATTATCATAATGGGCATTATCATAATGTCACCAAACAGGCGATGTCACTATAGTACCGCTTTCTAACGAACAGTTGTGCTAACCACAGAGGCATCGTCAAAAGTTCAAGCCAGACGGGACTTCGGCATTGATGAGAAAAACGTCCGTCGTTGGAGGGGGCAACGCGAGATGCTTTTTGCGTGCGCCACAAGGAGGATGACATTTACCCAGGAACTTTGATTGAGCGCTCCTTCAAAAAGTGCAGCATCTCTAATGCGCTTGATGGTACTGAATATAGTGCAGTGTTTGAAAATGGCAGCGATATGGAAGATAGCAACAAGGCTAGCACGGATAATGACCTAGAATGAGCTCGGCATGTTCATATTCAATAAATGCTGTTTTCATTTTGTGAACCCTGTCCTCGCTTTTTTGTTCAGCCGACATTCGAGGTAAGTTTTTTTTTAATGGCTGCGGACTTTGGGGGTTCGGCTTAGAATCGGAGTCGCCCTAGATTCGAGTAAATACGGTAGTTGTAATCGGGAGTTCGACGGAAGCCATCTGGTTTGGATGGAACATGACAAATAAAACTTTCAAAGCAAGACATTTCAGCTTCCATGCGGAAACGACTTTCCTTTAAAGGTTTATTTGGTCGGTGTACCGTCATTCTTTGTCAACTCGCCCTACTTCGTTGTGTAATACGCAGCGCTACATCGGAGCACTGGACCCAGCCACATCGGCAACACAAGCCAGTGCATAAATGGGACCCAGAAATGAAATTCTGTATGCATCACAAGCTCAACAAAACATTGTCTGCACCAGTGAGTCTGCAGCGCGCGGCTTCTTCATGAAGCCTGTGTGCATATCCGAACCAATCCGTCTTCGTGCGCTTGTGTAGTTCAAATCCAGCGCTACTGCAGCTCCACTAACGTGAAACCTGGGTAAGTGCGAAGCAGTGATGCGCCAGTGCTGGAGTAGCGCTGGAGGGAGGAGCAATCGAGTGCTTGTGAGGTGGTGGCGCCCTCTCTTGCGCTGCAGTGGTACCAGTCTGGCGTTTCGGAACCGATTTTAACGAGTTTCTGCTAATTAATGTGCTTAACGGTTCATTATTCCAGTCTTTCAAATTATTCTGAATCATGTTAGTTTATTTTGAACCGGTTTTGATCAATTCTGCACTTGTTTTGACTTTTTTTGAGCACTTGTTCTTGAGCGTGATCACGACGGACACCAACACCAACAGCCCGGTGCAGGCCCGCGGTGGTTGCTTAGACGCTCAATTTAGTGGTGCGCTCTGCACTGAACGCGGCTTCAGTTTCTGTGCACCTGTCGCGATGTGCGTCATCATGATTGCAGATAACATGCACGCAACCTCGACTGCTGTCAGTTTAAGCAGTGTTCCGCAAATTTAGTTTGGCGCTATTAGGCTTTATGTACACTTGTGAGCTGCCGCCACAGTTTGTGCACATACAAACTTGGTAGGCATTCGCGTGCAGTTGTTGCCACAGCCGATTGCCCGAGAAACCAAACTCCACTTTGCGCGTACTGCTGCACGTTCAGTCTGTGCGCGTGATCGCATGCGTAATCTCCATGTAATCGTTTCGGGTACAAACATATCAAGGGCGAGCTTCCCGCGACGGCATGCCGCCGGACTCCCCCGCCGGCTAGGCCTAAACACCGCGCCTAGTCAGTGACCAAAGTTGTGGTTTGGTGCCGAGTCACCGAAATGCATTGCAGTGGCTGTACGGCACATGGAAAGCAGAGAAACCACTTCGATAATGAAAGTGAGGGCACGGGCAACACTGGAATAGCGGCAACTTGGTCTGTGGATGTTTTCTACACCGTGCATACGCCGATCAGTCCGAGAATCCGGTAGAGGCACTGACTGTACTGTGTCTGAAATTTCGGCCGCCGTTGCTTTTTTTTAAATTTTATTACTCTGTCTGCTTGATGCGAATACCACGGTTACTTGGACATTACCCTTTCAACGTTCGTAAATTAAACGGATGCAAAACTCCTCATCGCATGCTTTAATTCTCAGATACGCACGGCTGTTTGTTTAACAAGTTCTGCACATGTGCAGCCTTTGAACACTTGTTTTGGTTATAGTGCGTTACCGCTTATAGTGTGGATATTCGCGATTTCGGTGACTTACACTATGAGCGGTCTATGCTGTACTTCAGGACAGGGAGCCAGAACAACTCTGCTATTGTGTGCCTCTGATATCCTACACATGATGCCAACTGAACGGAAGCTTCACGGAAGAATCAGTAGCGCACAATCAGCAAGCCCTCCTACCCTCTCAGAACACATTGTTGGCTCTCATTACTGATTGGCGAACACAAGCCCTAGCTTTCACTGCACAGCAACTAATCGGTGAGGCAGAGTACGGAGTACAGCGGCAACAAAAGAAGAAACACAAACAGCTTGTATGTGTCCTTTTCCTTCTTCGTGTTTTGTTGTCGCAGCACTAAACTTTCCCAATGATGACACGAATTGCATGCAGTATTTTGTGAGCAACTCTTTAGCATAATTTCACAGCACACAGACCGGTATCAAAGACAGGAAGAGGGAGACAAGCTGATCAACAGTGGTCAAACAAGGGACGTCTCAGGCCAGCGAGAACATTTCGACAAGGGGACTTGTCTTCATTGATGAAGGCAAGTGTTGGCCAAGAAAAGCTGAGGCTTCCCCTGTTCACTCACTGCTTGCTATTTAGGTGGCAGCTGACAGTAGACAATGCCACTTACCCGCTCCCATCTGGGCAGGATTGCTGCCACAACCAGGTCCTCCCATGCCTGGGTAGGGCCCCGCACCCGCCGGGAAGCAGCCGCCGTTGGGTGGTCCGCAGCCCTGGTGCTGCGGATGGTGGCCCTGCTGGGGGGGTGCGGGCCCTCGGCTGCCGGCAGGGGAAGGGCCCCTCTGCGGCGCCATGCCCGCCGGGCCGTAGGGACCAGCGCCCCACGATTCCTGAGGCTGCCAGGCACCGGCACCTCCACCTCCAGGATGGGGAGGTCCACACGCATGCGGAGGGCCACAGAAGCCAGGGCCAAACGTCTGCGGGACCTTGAGAGGCCCACCGCCAGGGGATGGTCCCATGGGGCCGCTTGGCATGCCCTGGGAGCCTCGCTGCTTCATTTGGGCAAGGGTGTTGAGCCAGGCGGCTGGGTTCTGTTTACTGAACTGCTGGATCTTGAGTGGGTGCTTCTGCAGAAACCGTGCACATGGGTGTCCAGTTCAGTATATTGTGGAGCACAAATCCAATGGCCAAAACATGTCAAGTTCAATAGAATTGTGAACTGGGCGAGTTCGTGAAGTGCCATAGCGAAAAAGGGCACAGATGGGCTGACAACGATATAAACGCTCATGTCCTTGGCCTTGTCCTGTTAGCACTCTTTTTCTGCTATGACCATCAGGTTCAACTTAATTCCAGTGAAAGTGCATTCAGTATGCCCTACACTCAGTGAACTAGTTCCCACGAGTTGTGCAGAGTGAGCCCAGCACCTCCTCTTGCATTCTCTCTTTCGCAAATTTACAGATTGCTACCAACTCTTTCCACACAAATCCTGTGCTGCATGAAAAGAATTGCAGCATGCTGCTTCCCTGATGAAATGAACTGGGAGACAGCCGTAGCTCAATCAGCACACATAATGCAGAGGATGTGACTTCGACTCCCACCGGCTCCTACTTTCATTTCCTTTTTTCATTATTATTTCTTTGTTCAATTAAAGGAATGGTTAATTTCCTCTATGCTTTCCTGAAATTCCTTGTCTACAATGTGACTAAGAAAGTGCATATGAATTGCACAGACCATGTGGGAAGCAGCTTAAAAACTAGCAGGAACTTTTCGTGTAAGCAATATGCCAAAGAAAACTTATAAGGTAAAGGAAACATGCCTAAGCAGGTGGCTACGTGTATCAGAGGTTGGTATCATAGGGGTATATCACTCACTCCATATTCATGTCACAGGTGTGTGAAGGGGTGTGTAGACATGAGGGCGTAAGTGGACATGGGTATGAATGGAAGTGAGTGCCAGTGAGAGTGTGAACAGCAGTAACAGTTAACGTGAGTGCGAATGAAAGTCAGTAACAGGGAGAGTTTGAGTGGACATGAGCATGAAAGTAAGGTGACTGTTGGCAAGTGTGAGTGGACATATGTATGTGAGTGGGAGCTGAGGAAAGTACAAGGATGTCGGTGCCACTCAGCGTGAATGAAATGGACTATGAATAATACTGAGTATTGATGAGCATCAGAAGGAACGCAAGTGTGCACCGATTAATGCAGTGCAGATAAGTAAGCGTGAGTACTGTATCAGCCTATTCTGCCAACCTATGGATATGTATAACTGCTCCATATACAGTTAAACCTCTATATATAACAAATTTCAATGACATAAAATTCTAAATATAATGAAGTATTCAACTTTTGATAACTTCTCGTCCATAGAACACCATATATTAGAACCTCAATACAACGAAGTATGTTTATACACGATTTCCTTACTATAACGAAATTTCACTGCACCCCCAAAGAAATACCTAGACAATATAAATGGAAACTTCTGTGGACGTACATGGTCAAACGGTTTAATTACTGTAATTACTTGAATCTAACGCGCACTTTTTTTTCCGATAGAACGGGTCCAAAAATCGCGTGCACGTTGGAATCGAGTACGACCCTAAATCTGCGTTACCATATCGCCATTGGCATTTCAAATGGCCACCTCGTGCACGCTTCGAGCCTAGCTGCCATAGCTTCCTCCATGTGATGTAGTACCTGTGCTTAGGCATTAATTTACCATCTGTTTTCCCGTTTTCTGCATTTGCTCTATCAGCATGAAGTGCCGAGTTCATCGTGATGCCGCATTTAAAAGGAAAGTGATCATGTGAGCGGATATGGAGAGAAATCAGGTCGCGTCACGGGAGTTCGGAGAATCCGAAACCTGCGTGCGGGACTGGCGCAAACAGGAGAGAATTTTTGACAGCAAAGCAACATGGAAGGGTTTCGGTGGCCCGAAGCAGGACGTATTCTGCGACGATCCACTTCGGCGATACGATCGCCTCTGCCGTATCTTGGAAGTAATCTGCGACAGGGCGCGCGCTGTGTTTTTGCCGCTTATCGTTCGTGTTGAAGCGAGAGGCGTGCTAGCGCAAAACTCAATTCGCTCGCCGTTGCTGCCGCGCTTCATCACTCCAGCGTTTAGACAGCGAGTTTCTGCAGTTTCCGTGGTCATCGAGCGAGATGTGTTCATGTTTGCTTGTGCGTGCGTGACACCACGCTTGTTAATTTAGTTAGTAAGCGAATGTTTATAAGTTTATACGGCCGATAAAAAGCACTATCTTTACTTCGTATAACTGTCTACTAATTTGCTATCGCAATCGATGCTTTGCTTTTAGGGCGAAACTGGGACATTAAACAAAAAAATTTCATCGCGACTTTAGTGCATTGGGAGTAAATGTTATTTATTTATTCATTTTTTTTCAAATGAGAGAAAGTATTATTTCTGTATGAAAGCATTAGGTGCACGGCACTGTAAAGTTTTTTTTTCTGTCTTTTGGTCATGGAAAACGGGTACGCGTTACAATCGGGGGCGCGTTACAATCGAGTAAATATGGTACATGCTTGTGGATGCATCTCACGAATCGTGGGCCACACGACCTGCTGATGCAGAGCAGCACAATCTTCCGTCTAAAGCCCACGTGCGATAAGACTCTGTTCCACCCTGTGTGCTATATGCTTTAGGTGTAACTGAAAGCATGCAAAGGTAAACAAGAAGGATGGCGTTCCCCCCGCCTGTGTGAGGGGGTGGGGGAGATCGCGCTCGCGGTAACGCGATGAAGCATCCACAGTAACAAGGGGAGGGACGTGGCTCTACATGGCTGAGCGCATACGCAGACTGTGTGCCCTGTTTTAGAGGTGATCAGCCATGTGTGCAAAGACTGGGCAAGCTGAGATAGTGTAGCATCATGTGCTGTCTTCACGTACATTTAGTACTGGAGGCTGCGTAGTCTCCAGTTTCGGAGACCCGAAGCATTCGCGCTGCTGGCACTTTTTATTATAGCGTTGTCCCACTGCAGGTGACACTATCAGCTGCGAGGCGGAGTGGATGCGTAAGCATGGCTGGCTTCGCTTCGTACTGCCGATGTGAGGATATCGTCAACACACATGAAACTGTATCATTCATCGCCGACTCTTAAATTCAACTAAATTATATTTTTTCGCATCCAAATTTGCTTTTTCCGATTGCCTGATACAGTTAAACCTGCTTATAATGAACCTCCATATAACGAATTCTTGGATATAATGAAGTTTTTTTATTCCCCGCCGTTACTCCATAGAAGCACATGTATTTCAGACCTCTATGTAACGAAGTAGCAGCGGGAGACCCCCTTGAAATAACTAATTTTCCCCGCCGACAACCTAGAGATTTCGCCCCAAATTTTGTCATTTTTGCGCCAGCAGCAATCGGAAGCACCTTCTCCGCAGCGACGGAATGCTTGGCGCGCTCGCTTGGCGCGCTCGAATTCACGGCGACTGCAAGGCAAGAGCGAGCGCACGTGTGCGTGCGTGCAAGCGTGCGCGAGGTGGGCCTTTTCCCCCTCCCTTCATTCAAAATTGATCCTGCCGCTTTCTGCAGCTGGCCTAGCCCACCAAGCCAGCACTCTCCTTTTCCAGTTGATGTTGCCGAATGAGGAAAAAAAAAAAAAAAAAAAAAACGAGCCTAGCTCCTGTAGCTTCGACCATGTGCTGTAGTACGTGTGCTTAGGCATTAGCCTACCAATTTAGTTAAAGAGCGAATGTTTACAAGTTAATACGGCCGATAAAACTACTATCCTTACTTCCTATAGCTGTCTGCTAATTTGCTGTCGCAGTCAATGCTTTGCCTTTCGGGCGAAACTGGGACTTTTTTGTTCACAACTTTAGTGTATTCGGAGTAAATCTTGAGCGATAGTTGTATTTCTGTATGAAAGCATGAGGTGTGCAGTACTGTAAAGGATATTTTTTCCTCTCTTTTGGTCACGGAAAACAGGTGCATGTTACAATCGAGGGCGCGTTAGAATCGAGTAAATACGCTAAGTCTTTCTTTTTCCAATTTTCGTCCCAACCCTACATATAACGAAATCCGCTTTATAACGAAGTTTTTCTGGAATTTCTCAATTTCGTTATATCCAGGTTTAACTGTAATTCAGAAAATCTTGTGGCCCCTTTCTTGCAAGAAAGATCCATCAGCGACTATACTTATTTGCACAAAAAATTGAGTTTCAATCTAACGAAACTCCGATATAACCAGCAAATTTCTGATTTTACAGCCTTCATTATATCGAGGTTTAACTACACTTGGCGAGCCACAAGACCAATACAATTCAAAGCTGATCCATCAACACACATAACCTGCCACAACAAGAACATTAGCTCCCAAACTAAGATGAAATCTATTCAGGCAATCAGTCCGCAGACAACTGGAAATCCATTTAGAACACCGCACTCACTTCTAGAAAGCGCTTGGTTCCTGGCTGTGCACAGTGGAACGCAATGATGCTGGGGCATTGTCCTGTCAGCACAGCCTCGGCCGCCTGATTCGCCAGGCCCGTCGTGAAGACAAAAATCTGGCTCTGCTGCTGCATGTACTGTGCTTCCAGACCGCCGCCACCGACACCAGCGCCACCCTGTGGAGGCATGGGGCAGCCTGCCCCGCCAGGGGGCATCGTTGGCCTCGATGGCGGCCTGTGCAGCCCTGGAGTGCCCATGTTGCTGCCAGGCGGCAAGACCTGCGAACCAGTGTTAGTAACTTAGTGAGAATGAAGATAAAGTTGGCGAGTTTCATTGCAATAGCAATTATACAGACACTTGAGGCGTGTTCATGCCGTCGTTGTGCTGCCACACTATCGATGGTGCATACACAGCCCACGTGTGGAGGGTTACAAGGTTTTTTGAAGACGCGAGAGGTGAGAAGTGTGTTTGGTTGGAAAAACAACAAAGCCAAGCGTATGCGTTGTCATGCTCCTTTCAGATATAACGGACCATATTTCAACCTTAGTTTGCTCGACCTATGTTATTAATGCAACGAAGTTCGCTTTTATTGGACCGCACTACAATGGACTCTCGGCTACAATGGACTCTCGGCTACAGCGGACGAAACTAGCGGAATATTTTTTAAAATCGGGCGTATAACACGTACTTTAGCCGTGTCGACATGGGCTGACAACAGATTTGCGAGCGTCAGCCGACCATCGTGGCTCCATCGCGCGTGAGGGAAGAAGGCGGGGCATAAGCGAGTGCTGTCCTCTCTTGCGCACCGCGAGGCACAGGGGGAGGCGGGGGAGGGGGGGCGGGGGCGTTTTTATCTGGCGGCTGCTGTGTATCTTGAAAGCGATCTGCGATGTGGGCAAAGTGCGCGCCCGCGTGGGCCTCATCTTCAAAGCGATCTGCGATTCACTAGCTTCAGTGCATCCTATGCGCTGTGCTTTCGACGTTTAGTTCGTGTTGAAGCAAAAGACAGCACAAAGGTCAATTCACTCGCTGCTGCTGCCGTGCTTCCTCACTCCAGCGTTTTGACAGTGACAGTGAATTTAGTAAGCGAATGCTTGCAACTTTATACGCCCGATAAAACTGCTACCCTTACTTCGTATAGCTGTCTACTAATTTGTGATTGCAATCGATGCTTCGCCGTTCATATCTCACTCTGTGCACTAACGTTATTAGACATCGCGACTAAAGTATCGGAAGCGAGGCGTTTCAGATATTATGGACTTAAGATAACACAAACACTTTTGGTCGAATTATCAGAGTCCGTTGTAATGAAAGTCGACTGTATATATATGCTTTTTTTTTTCCTCATAATCCAAATGCATAAGCTGGTACTCTTGCATCTATAACCGACATATTGTTATATGTGGTATCATTATAAGTGAACTGCACTGCACGTGAATAACAGCAACGCCGGAATGCTTTGTCCCTATATGTGCCTTTAAAGCCTTTATTCTTGCGTTTACTGCCGTACATGACACCGCGCTGGCTGCGTGCCTTCATAACTGCGTAGTCGCCATCCCTCATCTGATAGATAGCGGCGACAGTTTCATCCGCTGTTGCGGCAAACGGTACTTTCGTTCTGACTCTGTGCGGCGTCAGCCGCGCGCTTTCAGAACCACAAGGTTGACCTCCGTGATCCCGTCGAGAGCGGCCGTGATTTCGTCGGCAGCAGTTACAGCAAACAGAAGCTTCGTTCTGACTCAGTGCAAAGGTGTCGAGGATGAACAGCACCGTCTAGATCGCATGGGACGGACGATTTGTTGGCGACCAGCTCACTGACAAAAAAATAATCAAGATGTGCGCACCGTCGTAAAGAGCGTGCCTCAAATGAAGAAGCGCGCCACAGTCACGTGACTTCCTTTGCCGTGCCACGGCTGTGCCGCGAAGGAAGTCGCGAGACTTTTGTTGCTGCAAGCTCTAATCAGTCGCGAGATGATGAGAATTGCAGCTTCCGCACTGCTTTGGTACAAAATGGAAACAGGATTTGGTGATTAATTCTGTAAATAAAAGCGTGTTGACATAGCAAGCATTTCTTTACTGTTTCTTGATACAGTCAAATCTCAACCTAACGAACCTCGATTTAACGAAACTCACAATGTAACAAATTAATCTTATTTCTTGATCTTAGTGACATTGAATTAACAAAACCTCGATTAACAAAATTTGCGATATAACGAAGTTTTGCGCTACAAGTACAACTGTGTTATATTAAGGTTCGACTGTACCTTCGATCATTCGACATTCGATTAATTCGGACATTCTTTTTCAGTCCCGTGAAATACGAATTAACAAGGTCTGAGTGGAATAGGCACTAAACATCAATCCTGTATGGAGCCCTGATAAACGCTAACGTTCTTCCATTGGTCTCGTCCCGTGCACAATCCAAGTGTGATGCTGCAACGCCGCAGTTGGCACTCCTCAGCATTGCGACACATGTGGCCGCTGCCAGGGTGCCAGCGAAATCTACGCAGAATAGTGTGTCCTGGGTGCTGCGTAGTGTCAACATGTCAGCCCAATGTAAGTGCCCGAGTAGCTTGAGCATAAGCTTGGTATTGTTGTCAATGCTTCGCCCTACAGGCAAAACTGACAATTTTACGACGTTAGGATGGATAGTTGGGCGTGTTGGTTAAGCATTATCTGAAGTGAAAGCGCGAAAACAATCATGGACAAAGAGAGAACACACACACACAGGGCACTTATAAGTCATCTTTACGACAAGTTAGCGTTTTCGGAGTGTTAGCTCCTTTCTTGACCTTCTTAGTGAAACAAGTATCCAGTACATTGCCCTTGTCAATTTTCTCAAAGAAATTTGGCTAAGTTCAATGCTTTGCTCCTGTTTTACCTCAAGGGGGATATACTACGTGCCTCCATTTGTCGCTACTTCTGAAGACATACCGAAGAGCTAATTAGTGCTGGTGAGTGCGCATGAGTGTGAGTGAGCCAGAGAACATACTGGTGAGTTAGTATGAGCGAGTATCCACTTATTCTGCCGACATATGAATCTGGGTCCCGAGAAGGATGTCGTGCTGTCCTTTCTTTCTGTGCTGTTCTTTGCGCTAGTAATCCTAAATGTCAAAGCACAGCCAGTTAAGCAAAGGCTTTTTGAAGAGAAATGAAGCCACCAGAAGCACAGGCAAAACACAACCTAAATATTTGACACCAATTTAGAAAATTGGGTGGTGTTCTCCCTTTCACACATCCCGACCATTCACTCACTACTGCAGGAGGTAATTTTAAACTTTAGTTTAGGAAATCATGAGGAAGACATGTAGGAACAATTAAAGCATAAAATAAAGACAATTCCAAGCAAGTACAGTGGAATCTCGATGATACGATCACGGCTAATACGAATTTCCAGATGATACAAATTTTTCTGAGGTCCCGGCCGAGCCCCATTACTTTGCAACGTGCTAGAGAACGGTTGTTACGAATCGATTTTCGATTCGTAACAACCGCGTCGGTTAATACTAGCTGCCCCACCGAAGGCCGCGAAAGAGAATTGCGAGCAGTCACGCGCGTTTTCCCTTTTTCTTTTGGTGCGGAGGCGCGGACGCGGCGCCGGACAGCGCGGAAGCCGCGACTGGGCACGAAGAGTTTGAAGTAGCGGCGCTTTTGTTGCTTTTGCGCTTTTCCTTTTGTCTCTTCGCTTGCTGCGGCGGCCGCTCTTCCCCACGCGTGGCCGCCGCAGGAAGCGAAGGCTCGTGCGGTCTATCGCTTCAACGGAAACTGAGCGGCGTAAGCACGGCGCATACAAAGGTCAGAGCCGTGTGGAGATTGCTTTCAAGATACGGTGCGCGCGACAACACCGACAGCCGGCACAGGCGCAAAGTAGAAGAACGCATTTGTTGGCACGTCTCATGCTCCTCCTCCGCATCGCCCTCGTTGATCTCCTCTCCCATCGGTGGGCGCACCTCGTTGAGAAGCGTGCTCGCTACCGCCCTTGTCGGCGATATTTTACCGCGGAAGCCGCATTATAACCGGTATTTCGTCTCACGCGGCTGCACTGTAAGCGGTATGCATATACATGGAGTTCTATGGGAGGGTAAACAGGAGTCGGAAAAGGCCGCATTGTAGCCAGTTCTTCACTATAAACGGTTACGTTATAAGTGATCTATATTGTAAATGCTTTTTACATGCATGTGCCTGAGTGAGTTCACCTCTGCCTCTTTAATTTAGCTAGTTTCAATTGTGTTTCAATGATACGAATTTCGGCTAATATGAATATTTTTCGTGACCCCGTGAGATTCGTATCATCGAGGTTCCACTGTACTTATCACCATCACCTAGCAACTTTTCGCTAAGAATAGTGTGTTTTCAGCCACGACCTGGTGACTTTACCCACACAAAACAAGTTGCAAACACTGACCTGTGGTCCACCCATGCCAGGTCCCCCCATGGGGTTCGGTCCTCCTCCTACGGCCATGTTTCCCCCCGCCATATGCGCCGCTCCCGAATGTGGATTGCACGGTGCGCCGTGGCCGCCAGGGACTCCAGGGTGAGGCTGTGTATGCTGCTGATGGTGCACCATGTGCGGCGGCATCCCGCCGTGGGGAAGCTGGGGTGCGCCACCACCGCCCCCCATGGTGAGGGTGCCACCCGCGTGGTGGTGTGGGTGCGGGGGTAACTGCTGCTGCTGTGGCCCCCCCATGGTCTGCTGCTGTTGCTGCTGTGTCGGCATTGTGGGCAGCATGGGACCGCCAGCTGCTGCTGCGGCATCTGAGGCTGTTGGATACGGAAGAGAAGATGTAACATTTAGGATTTCATTCTGGGTTCCAAAAGCACAATCTGATTACGAGGCATGCCGTAGTGGGGGACTCTAGATTAATTTTGACCCCCTGGGGTTCGTTAACGTGCACCTAAGCCTATATTACATAGAGACGTCTTTGCACTTCTCCCCCATCGAAATGTGGCCGCCGCGGCCAGGATCGAACGCACGACCTTGAGCTCAGCAGCGCAACATCATAGCCACTAAGCTACCACGGCGGATGGAAGAGAAGGTTGTGCTGTTAGCAACGAGTAATTGAAAACAACTTGGGGAGAGCTGAACAGCATTCTTGTTTAGGACCAGTGCAAGGGGGGATCTTTTAGATGTACAGAGCAGGTTTTATTTCTCTTGTGCTGTTGGCTATACCATGGCGCTTGCTTCACATGCTGAGCTGTCCTGTAGCTAATACAGTTGAACGTGAACATAACAAAAATGCATATGACACAAAAAATACCTTGGTTATAGCCTATTTCTTTATAAGCATGCATTCGTTACATGCTGATGTCAGTGAAAGAAGTTTTATACTGACTTCATTATATCCAAGTTTTCTACAGCGAGGTTTCACTTGTAGCAGCACCAGCAATGCGCAGAGCTGTTGTGAACGCGGGGAAAACGCGGATGGCGTTGACGACAGTTCTGCTTGTAACTGGTGCTGCTACACACTCTAGTTCTTTGCCAGCCCTTTGACACATTAAAGCAAATACCCCCTGAAATGTGCAGACTTGTTTGAATAATTGTTATTATATTAATGGGTGCCTGCACATAAATAAATTTGAACATAGGCCGTCATACTCACTCGTTAGTACACTGACCCATACTCGCTCCACATTCATTTCACAGGCATGACAGAGCGTGACTTAGTATGAATGCGCTTGAATGCCAGTGAGTTTAAATGGATGGGAGTATGAATGTGAGTGACTGCTGGTGAATGTGAGTGGACGTGAGTGTGTATGTAGGTGAGTGCTGGCAAGTGCGCATGAGTGTGAGTGAGCCAGAGAACATATTGGTGAGTGAGTATGAGCAAGTATCCACTTATTCTGCCAACCTGTGAACCTGAGTCCCGAGAAGGATGTCGTGTTAAATGGATGGGAGTATGAATGTGAGTGACTGCTGGTGAATGTGAGTGGACGTGAGTGTGTATGTAGGTGAGTGCTGGCAAGTGCGCATGAGTGTGAGTGAGCCAGAGAACATATTGGTGAGTGAGTATGAGCAAGTATCCACTTATTCTGCCGACCTATGAACCTGAGTCCCGAGAAGGATGTCGTGCTGTCCTTTCTTTCTGTGCTGTTCTTTGCGCTAGTAATCCTAAATGTCAAAGCACAGCCAGTTAAGCAAAGGCTTTTTAAAGAGAAATGAAGCCACTAGAAGCACAGGTGTCAACAAGTCCAGGCTGCATTGAGCAGTACCCCTCTAGAAAGCTCTGAGTGAGTACGAAAGCTGTGATCACCTACACAGTACACAATGCTGTACAGAGTTTTCTCATCACAGCAGTCATGAGACTCCCCGCAGATGCTTGGGTTCAAACGGCGGCACAATTATCTCTAAAATACTATATGGTGACCATTACAAATTATCATGCAACTTGAGGCAGACACTTGAATTAGCAGCTGTTATCAAACAGTGATGACTAAAGAACAGATACAACAGGTATGTGTTTGGCTGAAATTAAGTGCTTGCGTTTATCGGCTCTCAAAAGTGGGTTACACTTGGCAAGGTTGGATTTTCAAGCACGTTTTGTAACAGGTATTATGATCAGACAACTCTGTATGCACCATGGTGGGATGCCTGTAACATGCCTGCCGTTTCATAGCACGGGAGTGACGAACCTGCCTGGACATGTGCAGAGCTTTGGAACATGGAAAATTTCCCAGGGCCACAGAACATGGGCCAATGCAAGCTCTGGTCGAGCGCTGGGAAATTTGTCAACATTTTATGCTCACACCATTTGCTGTCGGGCTATCGTGCCAGTAGCACTACACAAATTGCTGTAGCAATCCTGTGGACTGTAGTTGTACTACACCGCAGTAGGTTTACTATAAAGCATTCTGGAGTAAATATAAAAAAATAAAGGTCAATGACTTACAGGTTGGTGTGGCCATGGATCCTGGATTATCCTTATTGCCTGCAACCATGCCATCACCTGGGTTGTCACCTAGCATGGACATTGGTGGTCCACCTGAATTATTGCAAATGACATAATAATAGATGGTGTATAACACACTTGAACGAAAGGAAGCAACAATGTGCAAACACTCAGAACATAACCCGGCCAATTATCAGTATCGCTATCTCTGTAGGTAGCTATCCTCGTAAATATTCAACACGCCAGCTCTTGCAAGCTTATTCTGATATGAAAAGACCTAAAGCACACAAAACATGGGATGTCACCAGGAACCGATAGGTTTTGGGCACAGAAATGATTGTGAAAGGATGGTTATGCTTTCTGTTGCAATTTTTCCTCGGTTACAAATCACTGCCTGCAAGGGAATTCTGAGATGCTTTGTCACGTCTGATGGCTTTGTGAGCCAGTGCAAACACCATGAGAGCAAGTCAAGTGACAACCAAACAAAACCAACAGAGAGCGGTGACAAGGAAGGCACAAAATATTCACTCCTTTTTCGTTTTGTAATTAAGCTAGCTAATGATTGCAGATGAAGGTTAACTTTGTGGCCAACTTAATGTACTCTGAAAAAGAAGTGCAACAAGCAACAAGCTGCTCTCAATAACAGAAAGTACACAGCCTCTATAGAACACCTAAGGCACTCTACCAACAGAGCTGCAGCAGCGGTTGTCTATCCGTATGCTTTTCTATATACCCTCAAGAAGAGGCAAGTGTAACCTATGAGTGTTAGCGCCGTTCAAATCCATGGCAGTGCATGAAACACCATTAAACTGCAAGTGCACTGAGGAACATACTGTTGGAAGAAGGAAACTGAGCAATAGACCCTTGTATGCTGCCTAAGGAATCAAGCCTGCCACAGTTAAAACTCTCCCAATGATATCTAATGGAATATTCAACTGGTTGTTTCAGAGCACTCTGGTAGTGCTATTAAGGCCGTGAATGACAGGGCTGCATTATGGGAATAATCAACTTGAGTAGCATTGTTCATGCTTGCTTATCGACGTTTCAGCTAGCTTATGCGCACAGTAACAGACAGCTTCTGTCGTACACGACCATTCAAGTGCTGCTGGAGCACTCTGAAATGACCAGTTAAATATGTGATAAACATTCAGCCCTCCAGTTCACCCAATCGAATTGGGTGCCACAAATGCTAGTGGAACAGACAGGCACGAAAACAGAAAGGTTCACCTACTGTCGGACAAGGGTGGGCCGGTAACAGGCGGAAGGCTTCCACCTCCGTTGACAAGTACTCCGCCAGACGCGGCGACGTCTGCGGCAGAAACTGGCGTGCCTGGAGCACGACTGACGTTACCAGCTCCGGCGGCTTCCACCGGACAGGCAGGTGCTGCTTCCTTGGCTGGTGCTGCCTTGGGCCCACACTCGTCGGCTGCTGCTGCGGGCTGAGGCTCGGTTGCCGCCTTGTCTACCGAGGGGGCCCCGTTGCACTTCATGTCGGAGCCAGGCCGAGGAAGGAGAACCTCGTTTTGCTCCCGCTCCAGAAGCCAACGGTTCTCTGTTTCAAGGTCACGCTCTTCACGTTTCAATGCCTGCACGGATACAAGAGTCCAATAAAATTATAACGCGTCTTACATTTTCAGCAGACGTGCTGTATACCGTAGCTAAACGGGAGAACTAATCGTAAAACTTTCTACAGATGCAGTTGAGCGTCAATCCTAATTCCTAGGGACCGCAAAGATTTATCCAAAATTAAACAAATTGAGGTCCCAAACAATATAATGGGTTGATATAAAAACAGGTATAAACAAAAATCAATATGGAATACAGAGCAACTGGCCACCTTTGCTTTCCATGCCATGAACACAGTACCCAGAAACCTACACTCAGGATATCAGAGTGCTAATTGTTTCGACCAATCCAACAAAGTTGGATTTGTTGTTGTTAACTAGATCTTATGGCATTTCTGTCTTCCGTATTTGCCAGCCATTTGAACATCCTGTTAAGGTTTGAGCCTATAAAGATTACTAGGTACGTTGTGATTCACTTCTCTTGCACCCTGCAGAGATGATGTTGGTAACGCTTGCTTGAGTTCTTGTAGGTTACATATTTGCATGGCATACTATATTACTGTTCATCTTGTTATTCATCACGTGCAGTAGACTGTCCTTGCCTCTTCTTTCTAACTATACTTCAACATGCTACATTTGATTTTGTACTGTAAGCCTACTTGTTTTCCATAAACTGCAGCATGTGTGTAGACAAATAACGTAATGATGTTTATCAATGAAGGTGCTATCTTCAGCTCGTGCCTAGAGGCTATGTCAAAATGCCTAGAGCAGCTTTTATCCCTAAAAGCTGTGCAGCATGTCCGCAGTAGAAATAATGTTCACTTGATTACCATCACAACAGTCACCCTTTGCTCTGAAAACACAATGGCCCTGTTTTTCCCTAACACCACGATATTGAGTACGATAGAGCAAGAAACGACGGCGACAAGAAAGGAAACAGGACGGGCGCTTTCCTTACTTGTCCTCGTCTTGTTTTGCACTACCATACTCGTAATGAATCATTGCCGACTAGCTTGGTTGTCAGTACCACAATTGTGGCTGGGAACATCCCCAAGATTAAACAGCGGATGACACCACACACCTGTGCCTGGGCCTGGACAATGGGGAAGAGGTGCGATGAGAGGAAGGTGTGCAACTGTTTCTCCCGCGGGTTGGAGGACTTGCGGAACTGCTTGAGGAAGCCCTGCCAGTCCGACACTGTCAGGCAGACACAGTCCCACTCCCGGCTGCGTTGGGGCTTCTTGGGGCACAGCTCCCGATACAGGCGAAGGTCTGCAACAGCAACAAAGTATCTCAAAGGTAAGCATCACATGGTGCACTGCCCACACAAAGAGGTTACAAAGACAACTTCTCGGGTGGAAGTCCCCGCATCTACCAGCCAGGCCTAGTGAGAGTTTAACCATAGCATTCACAAGCTTTTGCTCATCAAAGATAGGCTTAGCAGAAAAATGAAGTGGGAGCTAAAACACTCAATTCTGGCTGCCATCTGGGCTTCGTGGATGTCGGAAAAATATGGATGTTCAATATGGATATTCAAAACCTGTGACATAGACACACTTGTTGAGCAAGTTCGTGTCCTTACTTGCACGGCCATTCATTTACTACAGGTCTGACGGATGCAGTAACAAATGGCATTTCCAGCTTCACTTTTGGGATGTCATCTCTAATGCAAATAGTAAATTATTTGGTATGTCTTAGACTAGAACTGCAGCCCAGTGTTATTGTAATCACTTTAAGCACGAGGCAATGTTTTGCTGTTGTCCACACTTACCAGCAGAAATCCTAGGGGCTGTACTCTAGCTCTCAAGCCAAGCCTACACCCGGAATACCTACTTGCAAATCAACTTCCTCATTGTTGGGCAGCACTTTTTTAGTACATCAAAAGTGACCCACCGTGGTTGCTTAGTGGCTATGGTGTTGGGCTGCTAAGCACGAGGTCGTGGGATCAAATCCTGACCACGGCGACCGCATTTCGATGGAGCGAAATGCGAAAACACCCGTGTACTCAGATTTAGGTGCAGGTTAAAGAACCCCCCCCGGTGGTCCAAATTATTCCGGAGTCCCCCACTACGGCGTGCCTAATAATCAGATTGTGGATTTGGCACGTAAAACACCATAAAAAAAAAGGCGAAAGCTCGCATTAGGCCGCCCAAAGCTCAAGACACAGCGAAGCTGGCCGATTGATTGCATCTCTTGGTTGTACCTAGATTGAACTTGGCTATGTCGAGGTTTAAACTTGGTTGTAGCTAGGCCTATACTCGTGTAGCTAAGTTGAACTTGGTAGTAGCTAGGTTCGGCCTTGGCTGCACCCGAGTTCCAATGCCGACAACACGTTCCAGCAGACCTGCTCCGTGAATACGTCTCTCTCTCTCTCGGACTTACAGCCGTCACTGCGCGTTGCATAGCACAGCTTGCAACACCGACACCGTGTTCCAGCATACCCACTCCGTGAATGCGTCTCTCTCTCTCTCTCTCTCTCACTCTCATTTTCTCGCTCCCGATCATAGCGTTCAAAACCTCTTCTTCACCTTGCAGACCATTGGCATGAGCGTGTGCGAAAACGCCAGCTGTCAACGAAGACGATGACCCTCGAACGCAATCATATGGTTCACATAAATGCATGTTCTGCAAGCGTGGCTGTATACCCTAGAGGTTACAACGCTCGCCTTGGGACCGTGGGTACGTGGGTTCGAATCCCGCCTTGGCAAGAAAGTTAATTTCCTTTTATTTCTTTCTTCATTGCTAATGATGATAGTTTCTTGATATGAACCACAAATTACGGCTGGCTTAAACAGCTTCGCTGTTAAAACATAAAAAATGATGCTAGACTACAACTGTGACATCTATGTGATGCAAAAGGCAATCTCCTGTTCTGGCAATTAAAACTTAAAAGTCTTTCACGCAACTGTAATACAAGAAGTAACAAATGTGCACCCACCTTCCAAGTACCAGTAGACATTGTCAAGAGCATCTTGGCCTACACGAATTCCACGCTAGAAGAATTAAAAAAAAAAAGGAAACACAAGGCAAAATGAATGCAGGCCCCACAAATTGTGCTTCGGAGCATAAAGTGTGCAACTGGTCGAGGGTATGATGTGGGATTAAATGGCAGTAATTTTAGCACACAAGCCATCAAAAACTAAGTCTTTCGAGAAAGCCACACAGTCGTTCTTTCCAGTAGCACCAGAATTCACCAGCAAATAAGAACAACTCTGTTCATTCACTGTGCTGGGTTTAGATATAAACCAGTATTCCTGTTATTTCTTGAAGGTTCTATACACTGTAAAGTCCAAATGCCTTCACAATATGAAAGCGCTCTGTTATCAAGATGCGAACTACCCCCATTCTAGAAGCAACTGGAGATATGCAAAAACACACAAAATACTTTCGGCATCTCTGTAACCTGGAATTGTATATATGTTCGCATGTTATGCTTATTAATATTGATACATTGCATATTGTATGTTTCTTGTGGATGATGCACACGGGCGCCCCGACGAAGAAGACGAACTGCTTCTTGCTCTAGAGCTGTCAGCTGAACTGGCCAGCGCTGCAGTTGTATTTTGTAAATACACTTTGTAAATAGTCTCCAGTGCTTAATCCTTCATTCGCGTAACGTTTTGGTGGAGAGTGCCATCCCCCGTCATCGCCATGGAGCTCCACAGCGGCCGCACCGTCCTGCTTTCCGCCATGGCTCCCGGTGACGACACCTCGTCTACTTCTACTCCTGCGAACCTGACAACGTACACCAGGTTACCAATTCCCGCGATCCTGGCATATTCTCGACCAAGATAATGTCGACGTTGAGGACTGGCTCAGCCTGTATGAGCGTTAGCCGAAACAACCGCTGGGACGCTACCATCATGCTAGTGAACGTACTATTCTACTTGGGCGGAACACCTTGGACCAGACACACGAGGATGAGATCTCTAGCTGGGATGCTTTCAAGGAGAAGCTCAGCAACTTCTTTGGAAATCCGATCAGTCGGCTGCTGGCTGCAAGAAAAGAGCTTGCTACCCGAGTTCAGTCTTCTACTGAACCGTACGTCTCGTACATACAAGACGTGCTCGCTCTTTGCTGGAAAGTCTACGAGAAAATGGCCGAGGTTGACAAAGTAGGCCACATTCTCAAAGGGATCGCAGATGACGCGTTCAACTTATTGATCTTCAACAATGTTTCCACCATCACCGTCATTCTCAAGGAATGCCGCCGCTTTGAGCTCGCCAAAAGCCGCCACGTCATTCCACAGTTCTCTCAGTTCCCTAACACGGCTGCGATGTCGTCCTGCGTTGACCTTACCGCTTCACCCCCCTTCAATGAGAACGTCACACGAATTGTTCGCCGCGAGCTTGAGGCTACAAGTCTTGCCCCGTTCCATACACGCCCACTTGACCCCACCATTGACCAACCAGCCCCAGCGATCTCTCTCATTCAGGCAGTTGTGCGGCAAGAATTTGCCAACCTCGGTTTTCCTGCTGCCTGCTCTTTCTCCCGACCTGACGCCAGACCAGTGCCGACAGCTGCGCCTCGCAGCGATCTGTATTCTCCTCCCAAATACCACAACCCTACAGAGTGGAGAACTCCGGACGACAAGCCAATTTGCTTCCGCTGCCTCCGAATTGGCCACGTAGCTCGCCCCTGCCGCAACTCCTGGACGTCCCTGTATTCGAGTTACTTTTACCCGTCTCCTCGACCATATGCCGACCCTCACCACTACTTGCCTCGCCGTCCGCCTCCTGACCTCCCATGAGAACCAATGGCATTTGTACGATCGTCAACACAGAGACGTCCACTTTTCGCCTGAATCTCTGGTACTCCTGTGGTCCCCGACTCATCACGTTGGCCTGTCAGAAAAGCTCTTGTCTCAGTACACAGGTTCATATCGAGTGCTGCGTGTCATGACTCCAATTACTTATGAAATCGCCCCAGTCAGTACCAGTGCCTCATCTGCCCCGAATTTCACTGACGTTGTGCATGTCGCACGCCTAAAACCGTATTACTCTCGTGTTACCACCGATATTTAGACGCACCGGGGATAATGATACATGCACATTGTGTGTTTCTTGTGGACGATGCGCGCGGGAGCCCTGACGATGAAGGCGAACTAGTTTCTTGCTCTCGAGCTGTTGTCTGAACTAGCCAGCGCTGCAGTTGTATTTTGTAAATATACTTTGTAAATAGTATCCAGTGCTTGATCCTTTGTTCGCGTAACAATATCATTTAAATGTTGGCTCTCATGCTTGCAGGTTGTGTGCCAATCTTGAGTGTTTTGTGCAATAATAATATCAGCTATGGATTACCAGCAAGCCATAACAAGTGTTGTACTGTGTTCCACAAATAGCTCCAGCATAGAAGACCAGTCCTGCAAATGAAAGCTGCACGACAGTGAATGAAATTGCTGCCAGGATAGACAGAGAGAGAGAGAGCTCACCAAATCCTCAGCGTCGTAGTGGTCGTCCAAGAACTCTGACAGCTCTTCTTCCCAAGACTCGTAGGCATAGTCCAGTAGCCACTTGACAGTCAGGAGCTGATTGGGGACAAGCAAGGAGACTCAAGCACAAATAGCAAAGAACATGTGTGCAATGCACCAGACCTGCAAAACGACACACACACACACACACACATACGTGCATGCACGCACGCAGAGGTCAAGGTAGTGTAATCACATGCAAGAAGAGGTCGCTGTTCAAGAGACTTCCTACAATAGGAAAGCCTGTGGCGTGCCTTTTGGGCAATGTCATTTAAGATGTTCTTGCACTGGGCAACAAGTTGGCCAACACATCCAGAAACAACACAATTTCAGTGGCTTTCTCATATTTGGTGAGACAATTCGGTGAGACAAATGGGGCCAACAACAAGATGCTTACAGACGGCGTTGTCCAACCTGTTGCCTAGTCTGACGTGGCCTTCGGAGTACTGAAAAGTTACAATGTGCCCCCAACAGACGGATGACGACAGCGGTTTGCTGCTTCGACTAGCGACAGAATTCTTCGCAAAGCAGTATGAATACTATTTAAAGGCCCTTCAACAGAACCTGTAGTGGGGGATGGGAGGCAACAGCAGTAGGTAGATCCAGACAGTGCAGCTGCAGCCACACATGTGTTGT
The DNA here is from genome assembly GCF_013339745.2 of Dermacentor silvarum. Classification (NCBI taxonomy): domain Eukaryota; kingdom Metazoa; phylum Arthropoda; class Arachnida; order Ixodida; family Ixodidae; genus Dermacentor; species Dermacentor silvarum. Next base: position 109,731,773 of record NC_051164.1, on the reverse strand, counting down.
TAACAAATCACCACACATAGGAGTGGACTGAAGCGTCTTTAACCTGAACAATTCCAACATGTTGTCCAACAGCTATCACAGACCTCTATTACAGTTTTCGGCCTCAATCATTCATCCTCTACAGATACTTTATACTATAGCAATTGCTTCAAAACGTTGCAATGCAGGTAGAAATACATAGCACAACTGCACTAATGTGCAATGGAACTGTGCAAGCCACAGCCCTGTTCAATGGTTTTTTCTTCTTTTTTTTTTTCTCTAAAAGAAGTTACTACCAGACAGGTGGAACACGGATAACACCATATACATGGTAATGCCAGTGCTACACAAACTATATATAGGCTATCAACTCGCTTTGCCTATGGCTAACTGCTCCTAAAAGTATCAAAAACCACGCCAAAGCTGTCAATAGGTTTCAAAAAAGTAGAGGGATCATACTAAAGGTTTTAAGTAGGTGACATTTCTCTAACAAGCAAAACTAAACTGAAGAAAGAATGTAGACACAACACACCAATACTTGACAACTAAAACACCTGACATGCATTAAGTCAAACAGTTTTGCACTCATCGCATGTGATCAACATCAGCCTATATTTATATCCACTGCAGGACGAAGGCGATCTCCAATTACCCCTGTCTTGCGCTAGCCGACTCCAACTTGCGCCTGCAAATTTCCTAACTTCATCACCCCACCTAGTTTTCTGCCGTCCTCCACTACTCTTCCCTTCTCTTGGTATCCATTCTGTAACTCAAATGGTCCACCGGTTATCCATCCTGCGCATTACATGGCCTGCCCAGCTACATTTTTTCCTCTTAATGTCAACTAGAATATCGGCTATCCTCGTTTGCTCTCTGATCCACGCCGCTCTCTTCCCGTCTCTTAACGTTAGGTCTAACATTTTTCGTTCCATCGTTCTTTGTGCGGTCCTAACTTGTTTTCTAGCTTCTTTGTTAACCTCCAAGTTTCTGCCCCATATGTTAGCACCGGTAGAATGCAATAATTGTACACTTTTCTTTTAAACGACAGTGGTAGGCTCCCACTCAGGATTTGGCAATGCCTGCCGTATGCACTCCAACCCAATTTTATTCTTTTGTAAATTTCCTTCTCATGATCAGGGTGCCTCTATCACAAGGGTGTACTCTCTCATGATCCCTCTATCATGATCAGGGTGTACTCTATCACAAAGATGGTGATTTCTCCTCACAAACAAACGAATACCACCCTGAGCATCAAGGTAGCAAAATTACTTTTCCATGAGGCATACGATAGAGTGTTGATACAAGAAGTATCACCAATTCGCCAATTGGCCACACCAATTTGGCCAACCCACTTCAACACGCTGTTCTCTCCCTTATGAGGCCCAACAAGGGATAGGTTGCCAAACTTCAGCTGGGAGTGGATTCCCACTACAAAGCGAATCACTGACCCAAACTGCGGCCAAACGTGACATCACCATGCTGCAGTGTAATGTGCGATGGGCAGCTATAGTCGGGTACAACTTAAGAAGACAGGAGAGGCCCCGCCCAGATGACCGAAGCGCAGCAGCCGATTTCCTCCGCGACTAAAGAAATAGTCCCGCTGACGCGACTCGCCCCGGCTTGAAGCACGGGCTGCCATGTTCTCCGTCGGCAGGGACACCGGCCGTCCAGCCATGACGCAAGTCTTCAGTGCGCGCCCATTGGCGGAGGCTCGTATGCATCCGCCTTTTAGGGGGCAAATGACGCTGCCTTCTAAAGTTGTACCCGACTATAGTCACGTGACACTTATGCGCAGCATGATCCGATGCCAGTGAGACATGTCATGGTCATCGAAGACTGTCAGTGATTTGGTACATCATATGAATGATGTTTAGGGGCTGCAAGACCACAAGTTCTGTAGCTATTTTAACAATAGAAGACAGTGTCAGCATAATCAATTAATAAAACTTGAACACACCTTGTCTCCTGGAGAGAGGTCTCTCCAGGGTCCCTTTGTGAACGAAACTTCCTTCTCTTGCAGAAGTTCAGTAAGAGTGTCTTCAAAATTAGAGATCCTGCAAACCAAAGAGGTAAGAAGCGGGATAAAGTGCACTCTTCAGTAATAATTTATTTTATATACGACAGATGTCACAAAACAAAGAACAAGTCTTGAAAACCACCGTCAAGCTTAACCACTTTGCCGAGCTGTCGAAGTGCTGTCGAAGTGCTGAAGCCAGACAAAAAATTTGTACCGTCTGCATGTTTAAGACCAATCTTTTGAAGGGATGATTCAGGATGAATAAAGCAAGGAGATTCTTCGTATAGTTGTGTAGTTGTCTACAATTCATTTACAATTACTGCTACGTAGCCCTATAAGTTCATTTACTCTTGCCTTTCTTGACATAAGAATGTTTAAGAAATGACCACCTGAAAAAAAATCTTAGATATTGTTTTTAACAAAATGCCTACGACATCAGCTCGGTTTGTTTAGTGTAATGCACAGTGCCTCCTAAAGGCATACTGGTAAGCTTAAACAGCCCAGACAAACAGATCCATGGCAAAAAAAAAAACACACACACACACACACAAAGAGATCTTGTAAATATGCCTTTGTTTTACCAGAAGATCATTTCAACGTATAAACTAAACAAATAAGATTTCCAAAGTGTTCAGCTTATAAAATAATTTGTGTTACAACACTGGCTGAATTTCTTTAAAGGTTACTCACAAATAAAAGAACAAAACAAGCATTCACACCAAACTTCCACCACCATAAAAAAATTTATATATATAATAAAAAGGAAAACGCAAGATGCAAAAATAAAAGACTGCAGCCATACCTACAAGCAGCATGCACACACATTACAAGCAACCATCAGTTTCATGAACCACAATGTATGGCCACCATCTGCATTCCATTCTTGTACCCTTCCTAGCATACAGATGGTTATGGTAAAACTAGGCTATATGCATATACAGAAGGGTAATCTAGCATAGCCTAGACCAACGTTTAGATTTTTAAAATGTGTATCAGAACAAATACCACACACACAATTAAAGCTAGGAAGACAGACAGACAGCTCCCTTTCTTGTCTTGTCGTAAGTCTCCCTTTCTTGTCTCGTTTGTGCCTACATCTGTCGACAAAGTAACGACTATGCACCAATTAGCCCAATAAAAATCTCCTGCAGGTCATTAGTGGCCTGTAGGAGATTAGTGACCTGCAGTACATTAGTGACCTGCTACGTTGCCTTAGTGCAACGTAGCACCAGGCTTTGAAAGCCACAAACTCTTGTAATAATCCTTGCCGCACATATTTTTACGTCATACATAACTTAAAGACACTGTAAAGACACTGTAATAAGCAGTACATTGCACTGCTTACACATGGGTCCAGTGATATATTTTGTCGTAACAGGTCGAAGCTATCTGACTGGCTCAGAACTGTCAGAACGCACTTCTGTGTCTCTTTCTAAGAATAACAATTAAAGGGCAATTCTTTCTTCTTATCCTGATTTTGAAACCTGGCAGCATAGAAAACACCACTAAAAAGCTGCAGAAATGCAATTTGCTGGAGAAACATTACAGCTACGACATCTCGCATCGACGTAGTCTGTACTAGACACGCTATCTATGCTTTGCCAATGGGAATAGGTTTCACCACGTTCCTTGCTCTACCGTTCCAGCTACGTTTTATAAGACCAGCACTCTAATCTAGAAAATAGAATCCTAGAATCTAAAAGAACCTCAACTCATCCGATAATTAAAACCATTTTCTTTAGGAAGCATTTCCCTAAATATCAGAAAAACTTTTTTTTTTTTCGGCTCATAACAGCAGCCACAGATGACGAGGGGGTTTCCCTCCCATTTCGCACGGTGGAACGGCAGCACGCGCGACCCGACGCAAGAGTTGCGCCTGTTCCAACAACTGTGGTTAACCACGCGTAAAAAAGGGCCAGAAAAGGAAAGGGGGCCCCTCCATGAATACATAAATGGTGAAGGCATTCAGCCGTGTTAGGCAAAACAGCTGCAGTGGGGTCTCAATCGCAGAATGCCCCTTACACGATGGGTGCTGCCGCTGCTGCCCAGGCAGGTGGCTGTCACAAGTGTCGCGTCAAGACCCTCACCCTCTTCTATGCCCCCTCCCCTCGACAGGCGGCTTTTCTCTCTCCATTCGTTGCTCACGGGAGGCGTGAAATAAGCGAAGTTTGCCGCTGCTGTTTCCATTTTTCGCTTATCTCTCTACTCCTTGACGTAACCCTAATCTTCAGCAATACCTCACTCAGAATGAACTTACAGAGAGTGTATGGCACACATGGTCATTGAGTATCGCCATTCAATATCGAAGTAAAATTTAATTTGGGAGCACATGGTGTTCTTTAAATCTAGCTCATTTAATAAGTAAACACATTGTTTTCCTTAAAGTAGTGTTCTGCACTTCCTAATTTAGTCAACAAAATTTTAAGACACTCATCAGTAAAAGAAAAAGTTAATGTGAATTTTATCCGAAAAACTCAAAATTTCAATGCGAGCAGTTATGATCACGGGACCTCATTCAGTTTACTGCACTGGTATTTCACAGCACAATGAATGATGTTCTAGAACTAGCCCTAGTTGAAGGCTTATGTCACATAAATGTCTTTCTGCAAATGAGTAAGAGTGCGCCATAATAAACAATTCTAACATTGGTAAATATGCATTTATGCATTACAATGAACTGTAATAACCATAAACCTTCTGCTGTTGTATATGCTGACTGTAAATAAACGTGCCTGATGCTTGTGCATAAACGTACAACTGGCAAAGCACGCTTTATTCACACTCGCCAAGTGCCTCACCTGGCGTCCATGTGGCGGCACCTTACAGGCTATACTGCTTTCTTTGGTGTCAGCAAAACTAAAAGGCAAATAACACTAAAAAGCCTGACAAACTCCGAATTTATTTGCACCTCAAAAGAATGCTCTGGTAAAGTCAAATTTTTGCGTAAAAAGTAAACTCGAGAAACGCAGAGCCCTACCTACAAGTGCTCCTGATGGTTAATGCATGTCATACGTATGGCCACCATTGTAAACAGTCCTTTAGTATCAGTACCACCACTATTCCTTTCATACTAGTGAAAAACTTTAGCCCTACTATATGGTCCTAACATATACTGGTGCTGTAATTTGGAATTATTTTCTTGGCAGCACAATGTGCTAACTAAGAAAATTTTGCATTGTTATAAGGCAACCTTTTTGTAAAGCAGTGCTACTCACAATTAACTCGGGCAACCTATGTAACTTACACGGTCGCCAATTTATACTGTTCATAATGGCCATTGTGTAAACACACAAACAGCGATTGCCTGCCTGCTACTTGCTAGAATTAAATATCAGCCATCGATATCTTTGCGTCTGCAGTAATGTAGCCAGACTTCCGCAAAATGCACCTTAAAGCTGAGAAATAGCAGTGCAGATATTTTAGCCTCAGTTCTGCAACAGTAACTGAAGTTTTCATAATGAGCTACATATCACATTGGAATTGAATAGCCATACACACAAATATGTATTGTTTTTTACTAAATGTGGCTTGGTTCCATGTTCCTCTGCATTAAATTCTTTACCGGATTAATAGAAAATGGTGCCAAGAAAGTGGGTAAGTACTTCTTGTTTTGATGTGCGAACGCTGCTGTTCGCTCGGTCGTCAACCTTTGCCCCTGGGCGTTAGTGAGCAAGCCATGTTGTAGGGAACAAGCAGGCAGCAGGGAGAACTATTGGGGAAAGAGGGAAGGCCACTAGGGATCACACCTGGAAGTTAGGGAGAAATTAGAAATAAGGACGAGAACCGGAGGGAAAAATAAGCAGGTAGCAAAGCAAAAAGTGTGAGAAAATAATCATAATAAAGAAAACAAGCAAAGAGCTCCCAAAAGTGTCTCAGCTGCCATATTGGTATTTCTTTAAAATATAACTAGTTCCTCTATTTCACTGTCACATTCAGAACATAGATCCTCAGTCTAGCTTTACGCTTTAGCGCGTTGCACAAGACCTAAATGTGTACTACCACTTGAAATAATGGCACAGTCAGCTTTCAGTAAGTTCAGAAACAAGAATCCGCACTTTGTATTGCACTGCTGACAGACTTGTACATGTCACAGAAAAAAAGTAACTGATTATAATTACCATTCTTTCATTTAGAAATGCAATTGATTACCCTTACCAATTACTGCCTGAGGGAAGTAACTGAGCAATTGCTAAAATGTAATCGATAATTTTTACATTACTTTTCTTCCAACCTTGATTAATACCGCACAAATACAGTAAACAGAACAAGCTGGCCTGGCTCCTTCAATGTGTCCTCAACAGCCCTTCCCAGGTTTACATTCCCTGGCAATATTTTTTTTCCCAAAAATTTTCTTCAGTCATCTTCCCTTGTTATATTGTCAAGATAGCAGCAACGACACTGAAAAGTTGCTTGATGTGTTTGCTGGAGGGAAGGGCAATATTGTAATGCACAAGTTACCTTGATCACAAGATTGTAGTTATTAAATAGTGCGATACTCGCATCTGGGTCTTTTATGGAGCGCAGCACTTCAGCATTGCTTGGATTCAGAGCAAGCGCTTCCGGTAGGTCCAGTGAGAAAGCTGAAAAAATTGTCCGCAGCTGATTTCACGGCATCGACGTTCCATGTGGTCATCTCTATAGAGCCACAGAGCCGGCAGTTCAAATCACCAGTCAACATCTGGTGGAGTGTTAAGATGAGGAAACAAATACTGAGAACTCGGATTTGCTTGTATATGAACATGCGCGTCTGCGAGGCTGCTGCATGGCATGACCACGGGTGTTTAGTTCCCACCAAATTCAGGTGCTCAAAGCTGCGTTGCCTGTTACAACTTGTCTCGTGAATAAAGTAACAGGTTACCGAAAAAAGTGACTGAATTAAAAAGTAATCAATCAATCACAAAACTACCAATGGATGTAATTTATTAAAAGTAATTAATTAAATTGAATTCATTCCATACAAGTCTGACTGCAGAACACAAAGCTATAACAAAATGTGTTTCAATTCTAATGATATTTGTGAAACACAAAGTCCCAGTCATTACATCTGGTCATCAATACAGCTGAACTGCAGTAGGCCCGATACCTTGGCATCATCATGGATTAATTGTAGCAGGTTAACGACAGCAACACGTCACTGTGCACACCACCACCAATTAGTAAGCTGCTAAAGCAGGGGAGGCAAGAGCCACATATATCATTCATGCTAGGTTGCTAAATTATCGTCAATAATTGAACGGAAGAAAAACAAAGAAAGACATGCTGAAATAAGGAAGAGAATGCAAACATAAGTTATAACAACAATGTTAAAAAACATGAAACATCAATTGGAACTGGTCACTGCATGCAACGTCTGAAACGATGCCTAAGGTTTTTCTTAAAACATACTTTATATACTTACGTCCCACTTACAAGGGAAGGGTATATTGGTATCACCAGGCAAATCTAATGGCATTAAATGTTTAATGTCAGCAGCTAACGCCATTTATGTCTCCAATGTGACATGGGTGAAGTGGCAAGGTTAAGGAACAAACAAAAATGGCTGAGATAAGAAATAAACAGCAGCTGGAGTGCTCGCTGCTTGGACCTTTCAGGGTGAAATTCACAAGGTTAACCTGTGAATTCGGAGTCATCCTTGAAGTCATCTCTAAAGATAATGCCATCTAGCCCGCTGACAGAGACGGCCTGGATTGAGGCCACATGCTCAGTAATCCAGTGAGCGACAATAAAGTTCTCTCTCTCTAAAGAGAATAATATACAGTATAGCTGGCATACTTTCATGCAAGAACCACTGAAGAAAAATTGCCTGTGCTGCACGGTAGAGAACACGCATCTGCATACACAGAACAGAGTAGGTTCTACAGAGCAGTATGAGTAACCATGGATTCCGAGGGTGAACTCACAAAACAGATGACTGCCGGGTAATGAACCTGAGCAGCCGAGCACAAATGTCAGGAACAACCAGGCTCTCGGGATTGAGAAGTGCGTCTTCCAATTCCTGTACACAGAAGGAGAAAGATCCATGAGCGAACTTTGCTGCACATATAGTTCCATGGCATGTGTAGTACTGATGTACACATAATACCGCTGCACATACTGAATACTGCATAAATGGGAGCACCAGGCACACATGACTCTTTGGTTCATTCGTACTGAAATTTCATGCAAATTTTATACAGTGGGTCCAATTCCTACATAGCGGCACAGTGGCATTATCTGTCACAACTATGGGAAATACATGATGTTCAAAGTAGCCGTATCAAGAGGCGTCACCCTTCCATCGCAGTGAAATTGACACGTTTTGAGCGGTGACACCCCAGAAAATGTGCAGATGGGCTTACTGTGGATGAAACAGGGAAGCAACACCCGGCAACGTAAGCAATGCTAAATAATAAAATTAAATACTCATCTTATTACATGAAGCACAAAAAAAAAATGCACGCTGCGAAGGAGAGTGTGCAACAGTTGCAGTACAGAAATCTTTTGCATTCGCTGCCAATCTCTCCATGTTAAAGTTCAATAAAAACATATCAAGGTGTCTGCAATGTTTTACTAGGTCTGAAATGACAATCAGAAAAGATGCACGAGCGATGAGTGTCTGCTTAAACCCTGCAATGGCATGCTACCATTCTTTTACAATGTTATTGTTCAATTACCTTGGTTATGATGTCCTTTTTCTCTTGTACCAAGTAACATACTCAAAAAGTAAAACAAACAACACAATTGTACTAAATCGGCGCCATGTTTTTTGCTCATTCACCGTCTCCTATTTGCGTTGTATTCAGGCTTGTCACGACGCTATAGGCACCGTGCATTGCAGTTTGCGCGCGATCTATGCGCCACTACAAGTGAAGCTTTGGGACGGCCAGTGTCAAAACCAGCAAAACTGGAGAGACGCTGTATACATTCACCGTGATACTTTCGATCGCTTATCACGAAAGAAGACTGTCCGAGTTGTGAAAATATCAAAGTGCGCATGCTCTGCATATGATATCGATTGCGTTCGCAATCGATATGAGCAGCGGGAACAATTGTGAGCTTGATATCGTCAAAGCGCAGGGCATACCTCTCAAACGGGCGACAATAAGGAAGCCGTTGTCGTTCGGAATGGCGTATCATTTTCATCGCCTCTCCAGCGGCCGGCGTCGGCAATACTGGGGCGAAACATGAAATGCCGTAGCGCCATCTGAACAGTGAACGGTGCTGCCCAACCTACCGCTAGCTTACGGAACTCAAAGGGCGGTCGAATCAACCCGGAAGCGGCGACGGTTTTTGGCGGTTTTTCTTCAGTGCCCGTGTGTGTAGCAATGAGAGTGCGCTTCTGGGCGTAAAGGTCAAAGGCAAAAAGGTCAGTGTCACGGTTCGTTCCGGCACCTGTCAGAGGCCGACCGGTGACAGCGGTCGTCCGTCAGCCGCCAAGGGCTGCCCGACGCGACCGAGCGCGTGTTATCTGCCGGTGTCTTATCCCTCGTACTGTGACGACGCGGGCAAACACGTCGCAAGGCGCAACACACAACGGGGCGTAATCGCGGCTTGTCTCGTGACCCCCGATAAATACCGATAACGGCGGCCGCGTTTCCCACAGAGTGACACAACACAACGACGTAGGTTACGCCTAGCTCGTGCTATACACAGGCGAATTCGAAGTCATACTTTACGAATTATCTGACGCAATTTATTTTGAAAAATTAAATTAGTTTAATAAGACACTTGCGCTTGGCGGAGGGCCTAGAAGAATGAGGGTGTATGCTGCACTTCCACACACGTGCGTGCGCGCATGACCTACAGTCGACCGCAAAAGTTTACGGTATGCGGTTTGCCCTGCAAATATGAATTACTGCACTGTTAAGGCATGATACTTCTAGTGTAATGAATCATTGTGTAGGTGGCGAAGGCTATACTACATGCTGGAACATATCATTTGAGGCTGTGCGACCACGTTTCGCGAGAATTCAGCTTCTTGGGAGATCCTGCTTCCCTTAAACATTTGCGGTTGACGGTACGTGTGCGCACAATGTGTCTGTCCTTGATGCGTGGGCACTTTGCCCATTTATCTGTAGCACAACATGTGCTGCCATCGTAATCGACATTACGGCATACGCTGTCCAAATAAAAGTGTTACATCAGCAGTTTTAATTAACCGGATAAATTTTTACAGCCTGGAGTTTTTTTAGCGCGCATGTAAATCTCAACGGACGAGTGTTACTGCATTTCGACCCATCAAATTATGGCGGCCAAGCTCGAACCCACGCACCTCGTGCTCAGCGTAGGAACACCATAGCCACTGGCGTAAGGAGTTACGCTTTGGCTAAATGAACACAGCGGTGACGAGAATACCGTTCAGGCGTAGACTTACACCCTAAATAGTGTACGTTTATTGTTACCATTGTGACGTAGCATTAACAAGACCTTTAATACGTCCCGAAGACGCAGCGAACCGATCACACTCAAGGCACAGATCAATCTCCAGATGAGTCCCCACAAGCGACGAAGACGAAGCAGCCAACGTGACGATTAATGTGTGCAGCCAACGAAGAAGTGACTAAGAAATGCCCACACCATTTTTAACAGTAACACAGTGCACCCGGAAATGGGCAGAATAGTTTTGCAATGTTTTTCATTGTCAAATCTTACTGCTCCTACTCATACAGACACGATCATTCGGGCATTAAAAAAAAAAAAAAAAAAAGGGGGGGGGGGGGGGGTCTGCTTGCTTCCAAAGCACTATTGGCGCCAACGTCAATCCAACTGTTTATTTCAATACATTCTTACTTTTTTTAACGCTAGGTCACGAGGCGGCTGTAAAAGGTGGCATTTAAGATTATAGAGGAAGGATAAAAAAAAAAGGAAACTGCCCAACCACCACTCCCACTTTAACCCCTTAGTTTTTGGCTCGCCTAGATCAGCAATACAGGTTGGAAAAAAATCACAAAAAAAGGGAGACAAAAAAAAAGTTAAAAAAAATGAAACTACAGCAGACTCCAGCGTGACCCCACCGCCAGCAGCCGCCTTCACGCGACCTATCGCTGTTTCCGAGATGGCGCTGCAGGCGCTTAGGTGACAAAGGAGAGCGCTAGAAGGTGAAGAGAGAGAGGGCGGGGAGGGGGGGGGGGCATCCTACGATGGTGAAAAGCGGGAAGGGCGAAAAATCGATGTCGTCCGTCCGCGACGCGAGAGAGTGCGTTGGTTGCCATAAACGCCGCCTCTCTAGATGCGTGCAGCGTCGAAGAGGCTGCAGCATTTCGTCGTCAACGCACAAGAAACCCAGGGCACAAGTGAAACACGCTCGTGTTTCTATCGCGCAACGGTTTTGTGTGCGCTAGGCTGCAGTGCCGTCTCAGCAGAACGCGCCAAGAGGCCAACGTCGCAACCCTATAAGCATTTGAGAAACTACGCATATATCATCAGCCTGCAACGTCAACGAGGGCACGTGTACGCGAGATTACTGTAGTGCATAAACGAAACGCGATATTGAAAGTATCGAGTAGAACCATCGTTTCTGAGAAACCTTAAAGTACAGTTTTGCCAGTGACACGTATGAGGTCGTCAAAGGTGGCAGTATGTCATAAACCAATTGTAGCAGCCGAAATCATGGCGACGGCGAACTAAAAGCGGCGAAAGCGGAAACGAACGCGCTCGGTTAGGCCTAACTTGTTCGCGTTTCCTTCCTACACGACTGTAACCCGGTTTGCAGAAATAACGCAACCTCAACTCTCTCGCAGCGCTCAACGAAAAGGAACCGTAATTGCCCACTAACGTGCAGTCCTATAGAATTCGTTAAACTTTAGGAGCACGCCTGAGTAGTATGCTGAGGTGTTCGCTCTAAGTTCAGTCCATTCCGGAAACCTGACCAAGTTATTATGTTATCCTAATAGATTGTGCACCAACAGGCGAGACAACGATGCCTCTGTAATTCTTGAGTCCGCGTCCAAGGAGCGGCGCTATAGTGCTCGCGAAACTCTGCACTACATTTTCCCGCGCAGCAGCAGCAACGGATCGCCTGATCAACACGCTTCATCGGCGTTCACCGCGCTGCAGCGATTTAGCCAGACCAGAAGTATGGAGTTTCGCTCGAAGTCTAGATTCACTCCCTCCCCCTCTTTCCCGCGCTCTATACTTCGCCGCCGAACATCCCCTTCTCCCTCACGTTTCCCTCTCTCCTATTTTTTGTTCCTTATGGCGACACGCTTCCCACGTCGCTCAGGCTCCAGCGTCTACCTGATTCCTCTCAGTATCTGTCTGTCTTTAATTTTATATATACTTCGCCACCCCCTTTCCCCTCGACTTCTCGATGCGCCATACTCTGTCGCGCGATCCAATCAGACGCCACGCAGGCTTGAATAGTAGCACGAAAAAAAAAAGAAAAAAAAACTTATGTTAAGCTGTTCCCTCAGACATACACAGAGCGAAACAGGTCTACGAGCATCCTCCACCGCGCTATATAGCGCGTCGCAAAATTGATTAGGAAGCGTCTAGCCAGCCTGTGTTGATTCTCCACCTCGGGTACATAAAGTCTCTTACCGCAATGCACTGAAAAATGAAAGTCGTATAGAGAGTTGCGGCTCACAGCGAATCGTCTAAACTTTGCGCACGGGATAATTAGGGTTAAGCCTCTACGTTTAGAACGTAAACAAACCGAAAAAGCTCTGCGCTAGAGGGCAGAAAGCTTTAAAATACGAGCCTGGTGGCACGTGCACTTGCCCGTTCCAAAGGGAATGTTTATATTATCATCATCAGAGGAGGAGGAGGGAGTGAACACGCAACTATGCGAATCTAAAGATCGAACGGAAACACCGTAATTACAACAAAGATTTGGCAAGGATTAATGACTTAATGCATGAAAAGCTTTCAAATATACGTCGTTCCGTACGAGCAGTATTCTCAGCAACGAACACTATAGCGACCAGAAGTCACGCAACACACCGTTCTGATTAATTATATACATTACCGGAAAAACAGAACCCAGATATGGCACCGACTTCTACTTAAAGGAAAGCTTTAGGTCGGGGGCCTACTATCTAAATACACGGGAAAGGATAAATCGTTTTTCTCGGCCGCCACTGTATCAAATTTGATGAGATTTGTTACATTTAAAAGAAAAAGTTAACATCTAATGACTCTTGGTAGCGATTTTTTTTTTTTTGGGCGGTCAAATATTGTTGAAAATTGCTCATTTTTAGAAAACGAAACTATGCAGTTTACAACGCTGTAACTCGGCAATGGAATACGATATGACAATTTTGTAAATTGCATCTAATAGTACATCTAACTCGGACAAAATGTATGTATTATACAAGGCTTTCAAATAGGCCACTAATATGTGAGTAGAATTTCTGCAGAACCCTTGTAAACAATGTAACAAATTCACGTAAAATGTAAATTGATACATCAAGTTTGTCCGCTCTAGCGCTCTCACGGACGCAGTTTACAGAACTGCGATATCTATTCTTAGCGCAGAGTATACGAATTCGCAAACTTAGTGGTACCATTTTTTTTTAAACTTACCAATTTTTGAAAGTTCTTTCTAAAACATTCGGGCGCTAAATCAAAATTCCGCTTCCAACAGTCACTAGAATTTAACCTTCTCTCTCAAATGCAACACATTTAATTAAGTTCGGGCCAGTGGTTAACTCAGAACAGCGTTTCTGCGTTTTACATGTATTTGAATAGGCTGCATGGGACTTGGGCCCGAGATAAAGCTTCATCTTAAATCAAGTTTTCTCACCCCAGAGCGGTACATACAGTTTACGCTTAAAGGTTGAATGACACAGGTGTCGCTTGGTCAACGAAATGTGATTTCGACGCATGGTTCAAAGTAGCCGCTAAAGTCGATAAAGGAAGGTGGCCAGCTTGGGTGAACTATCACTCCGTGTCGCACAACGCGTTCGATACACCTCTTTCTCTCAATCGAGGGCGCTATTACACCGCACTACTTAGAGTTATGGTATATGGCTCCCGCAAGGGAGCTCCTGCGGGAGCCACATATAGTAACTCTAGCACTACTCAGCTCTCGCGCTGGTCCTAGAGAACGCTCGACGTCAACGCATAACGGGCCTCAGCTGCACGTGTTTGCCGTTTCCATTCCAACGGATTGTAATGGGAGTGTCGGTCTTCCTAGATGACAACACGTCACGTGACGCGCACGCCTGCACACTATAGGCACGGAATCTTTTTTTTCTTTTTTTTTTTTTTTAAAGGTGCGCGTTTTCACATTTCACATATTCTTCGTCAGGCGTAAAGTCGACATCACTGGACGGAGCCACACCGGCGAGTCGCAGAGATCGCGCGACCAAGTTCGTCGCAAATGGTCGCATTGGTCGAAAAGCGAACGTTTCCGGCCGGTCGCTCGCTGCTCGATTTTTCAGCTCTGCGTCGGGAGTCGCAAAGCTGCTGGACCAATACGCGGCACAGGAGAAGGCGAGGTGGAGCGAGCAGCTGTTTTCAACGTGGCGACCGGCAAGTCGCGCTTGCCGGTGTGAATACAGGTATAGGCCTGGGCCGCGATTTTGTAGCGATGCCTTATGACTTATTAAGGACCGCTAAAAGAGCGATGGAACGAAAAATGTTAGGCCTAACGTTAAGAGACAGGAAGAGAGCGGTGTGGATCAGAGAAGAAACGGGAATAGCCGATATTCTAGTTGATATTAAGCGGAAAAAGTGGAGCTGGGTAGGCCATGTAATGCGTAGGATGGATATAACCGGTGGACCATTAGGGTTACAGAATGGATACCAAGAGAAGGGAAGCGCAGTAGAGGACTGCAGAAAACTTGGTGGAGTGATGTAATTAGGAAATTTGGAGGCTCAAGTTGAAATCGGCTAGCGCAAGACAGGGGTCATTGGTGATCGCAGGGAGAGGCCTTCGTCCTGCAGTGGACATAAAAATAGGCTGATGATGATGATGTATGCATTACTGAGCCGTGGCCTGCTATATCGTAACGGTGCACCGATGCACGACTGTGTTTGAATGACTGCAGACCTCTCCGCTGGCGTCGCTATATGAAGTAATGTAACGCTGAATCGAAAGGACGAGTACAAATGAGACGGAAATGACGGAAGACGGAAATATGGAAATAAACTCACGCGGCCTTCTTCAGTTCATCCATTTATTTTTAACCACTCTGCCTTCACTTCTCTCTCTCTCTCTCTCTCTCTCTCTCTCTCCATATACATATTTTCCTTCGTCTTCTGCGGCGCGAAATAAATGCGTCGCCATGACGACATGCCACTGCGTCAAAGGTGAACCAGAAGCACAGCAGGATCGATAGTTGGGTAAAGTTACCACGCGTAAACTCTCCGGTGGCACGCGCTAACGAAGTTGCGGCCCCTACTACGTTATTTCCTTCACAAAGTACTCGCGTATTAACCTTATACGTTCCCCGAGTTTAACCGTGGTTATACGGCGACGGAGGGTTTGGGAACGGAGTTATTAGTCGTCTTGCGTCGTCTGCAAAAGTGGCGAAGAGCGAGAAAACTTGCAAAGCGAAGCCGCACCATCATTGGGGCACGTCAATCCCCTCAACAGAATACGCGAACCCCAACCGTGCACAGCACAGCACCCCAGTCTACCATTTTCAGTACTAAGCAGGCGGCAGGATAACAAAAAGCAGACGACAAATTTGAAAAACAGACGACAACTTGATCCCTGCCGCGCCAACGCACACGAGCGTTCCAGGCACCGGTATCATCAAGGAGACGACAAAAAAAGAAAAGGCATATAAAAAGACGCGGAAGCTTACGGGTGGCAACGATGCCACCGCAAAATTGGATCATCCGATCCATATATAAATATATTTATTTATTTCCCCTCCCGCAAAATCCTCTTACTCGTCTACAGAAAACGTTGACGCGGCACGGGCAGGCAAACGCAGCTAGTCTTTTGACTTCCCCGATCCCGCCTGGCATAGAATCGCTTGCTTACGCGAGCATCTCCTGACTGCACCCTCTCCAACCATACACATGGCACGCGCGGAATACAGTAACCACCATACAAAGCCAACAAACGCTGAATCCAGGGAACGCACGTGGGTACGATTCATTTCTTCAAGTCTAACTGTTTGTAGGAGCGGTAGACCTGCATATTAACAGCGGAGCTGTTTAAGCCGGTCGTAATGTGTGCCGCCTGCCACTGCGTTGCCTAGCAACCACCTCTCGGGAGAAAAGAAAATGAGAGCGAGAGAGTGCGCGCGTCGCGCGCTATGCTCGAGAGAGAGAGAGAGAAATTAGAGCGAGAGAAACAAATTGTAGCAGCACCAACGAGGCAACGCGCAGCGGTGCTGCCGAACGCTCGCGGTAGAGTGTACTAGACAATGGACCATATTCTAGTACACTCTACTCGCGGTGTGCGTGACTGCAGCACGCGCCTCTGGCGGCGGCTCGGCCGAGCTCCCACCAGCTGCGCGCTACTGCGCATGCGCCGTGACGTCATCCCGGCATGTCACCTGCTGCGGGCCGACCGTACACTGTGCATAGCTTTCGCCCCACTTCCCCTACGTGTTTTCGGACTGCAAGTGCTTCGCGAGGCGTTCCCCGGTGCCACGGACCACGAGGAAATGCTTATACACTTCGTATAGTCATGACCAGCTAGGAAACGATCGGCTCCGCTGTGTCTTTAGTCTTGCACCACTATTCATCGTAAAGGGAATGAAAGCGGCAGAACCCGCTGTCTCTGCACGACGCGTGAAATGTCATCTATAGCATATGAATACTTGCTGCGACATGCAACGAAGTTGGATGGACTGCCAGCTCCCTCGGAGGAAGCCTGGGAGGCCCTCTTAAGGTCAGAAGACAGGACCGTCCAAGAAAATCTCACGACCTGGGCTCTGCAGGTCGCCTCAACCAAGGCCACCTAGAGGCCAAGGCCTTCAGATCTACTGTCTGAAAGGTTTAATAAAGTTTTTTTTTTCTCCTCCTCCTGGTTGGTCGTGGATTATGAAAGTTAACAAAGCACCGAGCTATTCCAATTCTGAGTAGGAGTAGTACACCAAGGAAGTGATCCCGGAGGGAACACTGAAACTGCGCTCAAGCAACGACTACTCAGAACGACTGTACTCGAACTTTACATACAAACATGTGCCAAGCCAAACAGGACAGGATTATTACAGGATATGTATCAGATTAGAGCCAATGTTTCGACAACGGGACTCTTCTTTAGGGAGACAGCATGTGGTCCGCATGTAGCAAAGTGCGCTTTAGCGACATCAATGTTCGCTCCATGAGAATCTGTTGCATGACCTCTGCGCTGAGCGGTCCAAATAAAATCTAGAATTATCCCACAGCTCCATGGTGTCATGGGTCTGTCTAAGTTTCCAGTTCATTTCGTCTTTACTCTGAAAACAGATATGTAAGATTCACTGGTCAACCAGGTGTTCCTTAGCCACGCCCGTATCGGGTATACCGTACCCGCGAGTATACTTCAATGGGAATCTTAATACTTTTGAGTACATAAAGTGCACATAAATAAATTGTCGAAACGCGAAAAGCAATTGCGCTGTAATAGAATCGTTACATTATCCCGGCCTGGGAATGTGTCTCGGTAGGTTACAACTTACAAGAGTGCATTTAAAGAAGCGGCCATACGCGCGTGCGCAGGTGGTGCAGAAAACAGTATCGGCCGTCGATCAAGCACCGTGGGGCTATTTTCTGCCTGCGCGCGCCCTTGACCACTGTTGTCGCGAGAGACTGACCGACAGCGCCAGAAGTTGCCGGCACGGATAGCCCTTGAAAAATGGCCAAAGTCCAGGGCCAGCAAGAGAAATTCACGCGCAATGTCCGGCGGTAAAAGGTATGTATACGGTCATCCATACGCGAGCTGCTTCACGCTTGTGCGAATTCCACGTTTCAGGGGTCTGGCACGGCAATGTACATACGGTATTCGCAGCCTCAAAGCTCGGTATCTCAATTTCAGGGGGCCGTCATATGTAACGATTCTTTTCATCTTCCATTCTTTTGGTCCTTGGTCAGGGCGTCACGTCTGTGCGAATTATGACTGGTCACTCGTTGCGATGGGCGACAAGAAACGAACAGAATAGGTGGGAAAGAGACCTTACATAATAGGGTCCAGGGTGCGCGCAAGGGGAGACAAGCGGCTTGCGTACGCAAAAACTAGGGGCCACGACACTACGCATGCGCAGTACCGTGGCCCATAGTTCTAGCGTTTCCTAATCTAAAGATCTCTATTAACAAAGTCATATCAACGTCGGCGAGGTCCTCAAACTTCTCTGCCCGACTATACCGAACAGAAAATTGGTGTTGGGCAAAAATAAATTACCTACAACTTTTATGCTGTCGGCGCTAAGTGAGCTCCACTAGGGTAAGTTCGTATGCAATCCTCTACTCTACAGTGACTTCGGTGACGGAGTGCGGGGCCGTGCCACAATATGTGCTGTGCGAAACACGTGAACTAATGGTGAGCAATCTCATAATCTCCTCTATCCTTTCAGTTACCCTTTCTTCCTGTCCTGCAACCCCATAACCCTTCCCGACGAGGGAAAGGAGAGCCACTTGGCTCTCCTTTCCCTCGTCCGCAAGCCATGCCTCCCACTGCCTATTTAACATGAGTGGTTGTGATGTTATGCATGGGCTAGTAATATGTGAAGGCTTTTCCAGGCACTCCCATGTGGTATATGTTGTAATGTGGGTTTGTTGGAACACTATGGACAGACGTCCAGAAATCTTGTGGTGACTTTCCCGCTTTCCAGTGTCGTCTGCTAACTCTTTTCGATGACAGACGACGGCGCATGTCTACGTTGCAAACGCCCTTGCAACCCGGTCTTGTTATTGGCCGGCGCGCGCGATCTCGTCCTTTCACGACCCTGCGGCGATTTAGCGAGCCAAAGGCGAGATTTGCGGAAAGTCGTATCAGGGACTAAGTAGATGAGGCACGGGGAAAAGCCGTAGTGCACGGTGGCCGAACGACGAGCGTGCTGTCGACGTCAGCGAGGCGGCAGCAGTTCGACCGCCGTTCGGCGAGGCCGTTGTTGCTTCAGCCCATTCAGCGTTGCCGGCGCTGCGCTACATAGCCGCTCTCGTCCTCCGCTGGTTGCCGGGTCTTCTCGCTGCCGTTCGCGCTATATTTAGGAGGGCGCGATGGGGGGAAGACGACGACGTCGCATAAGCGCTCTCGTCGTCGTCGGCCGAGCAGCATATTTCCAGAATGAACGCCGTCGCGCAGCAACGGCCGGCGGGCCAGCGGTAACGGGAGCAAGCGATGCGGAGGCGAGCGCCCACCGGGCGATTCTTTTTCTGCCGCTCCCGCGGAGAAGAGCTTTCCTCTTCCGTAACACGTGGGTGAATGACGAAGGCGGGGTAGTTACGCAACGAACCTTAACAGAACTTGTTTCAAAGGCGGCGATGTGGAACAACAACGCCGCTTAGATAACGGATGGCCCACGCGCCGACCTCCGACTGTGACGTCATCTGGGAAGACCGACGCCCGACACCCTTGATAGCCACGCTTTGATGACAACTCCGATTGTTGATGATGACAACCCCGCATGTGAAGTTTTTAGTGATCGACAGGTATAGCAAATATGCCTCGAGACACCATTTAGATATGCTATTCTCTTTCATCATCGAAGAGTAAGTTAAAAGTGTACAGAACACGTATGGGCCATCAACGACGTCATTCTCAATCTCTCCCTTCAGCCATCGCGCACACTTGTTGGCGGCGCAAGTATAGTGGGCAAACACATGTGAGCTCATCATGACCGATCTCGGTTCATCCCAAGTTAGCCGCGATCGAGTCACGGCTCTTCGTCGATCGAAGCAAACTCGAGAATCGACTCATTCGTCCTCGCGCTGCTCGCCACCTCGTTAGCAAAGATGGTAGAGCGACCGCCCCGGAAAGGCGTTTCCACCCGGCTTCGAACCCCGGACCATGCAACACGAATTTTTCTTCAACTGCGAAACTTTCTTACTGAGAAATTCGTTGCGCCTTTGTAGATTTGGTGCAACACTCCGGTGCATGACAATCTATCATTTTCATGATAAATACATGTAACTCGTTGTATCCATGCGGATATATACGCGTTTGTATTTTTCCATCTGCCGCCTGTCAGGCTCTGCCAGTCAAGCCCAGGCCCGATGAGTGTGTTTGTTTTTCCAGAAACATGCCGATGACCATTGGCATATTTTAGTCGTATACTCAAACCCCGCAGACCCTTTCGGACAGCGCTGGTTCCTTACAGTTTAGCTCTTTCCCTCGACATACAATTCATCGGGAATCGAACGCGCGACCTCGTTCCTCAGCAGCGGAACGCCGTTGCCGCTCAGCCGCGGCGCTGGGACTCGAACACCGAGGAAGCAGACTTACGTGTTGTTATTATTTTTTTTTTTTTTCCCTTCTGATTCTGCGATTTCTTTTCTTTTCGACTCCAAAGGCCAAAGGCAGCGAACGCGTGCGCGCGTGTTGCCAGCGCCGAGGGGCCTACCCTCTCGAAATAAAACGCCGGGGTCTGCCGAAACACCGAACCGGCAACACACAACGAGGGTGGGGGAAAGGAGGACGCCCCCACAATGGAGGAGGAGGAGGGACGAGGCCCCACTAAATCCGCGCAGCGTTGTGCAAACTGGAGCTCTCGACAGCCAATGAACACGCAGAACGGGCACATGCACAGTACAGTGTTCCTGCCGCGGCGTGTGGAACTCGCTACTGCGCGCGATCGCACGTGTCGTCTGCTCCGAAGGACAGAATCACGAGACGACTCCCAAAACGCGCATTTCGAGCTTTTCTGCCGGCTGAACACAGGCGGTGTCTTTAGTACAAGATTTACGACCCGAAGTTACGCATTGGTTTCAAAAACAAAGGACTCCGGACAAGCTTTGCGCTTCACAACGCAGTTTTCATTACGGTACACTGAAATATCGGTAGACGAGGTTTTTCACCGCGTCGTCATATGAATCGCCATGACGATAGTACCATCCTCGGAAGCAGAAACTTACAGCTCCTGACGCACCGCTATCAAGTAGCCACTGGGAAGCAATGCGTGAGCAGCTGAATTTGCAGCTTTCGAATACTGGCAGGCATTAGAGAGGTTTAGCTTGTCCGGTAATCGGGTAAACACAGGCGGACCGGGCGTTGGGGCGTTAGGACGCAGGCGTAAACAGACAAAAGCGGCTAATAATGCAGTAACCAAGTGTATTCTACTTCGCTGCTGGTGTAAATTTTTGGCAGTGACGTAGTCGTGTTGCTGCATTATTAGCTGTTTTTGTCTGTTTGAGCTCTGCGCCACCAGACGGCAGCACCATACAGGCCGCTCACGTTTACGCATGCGTTTACCCGATTACCGGACAAGCTAAACCTCTCTGCTATTTTCTGCCGCGCATTCATTACGGTGACCGCCTTGAACGCTTCTCGCATAGCTTCTGTACTAATTAGCTACAAAAATATTTGTGGAGGAAACTGACGCCGCGATCGGTCACCTACCAAGGACATTATTTATTTGTCTATTCTTCGCGATTGAGGAGCTAATTATCACTACGCTTAATCTTTCTAAATTTCCAAGCCATCATGTTTTATTTATTTTTTTTCGTAAACGCTTGATGGCAACAAGTTTCTGCGCACATGCGTAACCACTGCCAACTGTTGCACTTATAGCGTAATACTACGTTGAAAACGATCAACTACGTGGTGTCCAAATCGTAGCCAGCAGCGACGGTTCCCTTCGTTTAAAGCCGGAGGGGCAAGTGGAACAGAAACCAATCTCGAATGCCGTGCTTTTGCATACAGCAGGCGCCAGAAGAGATCGACAGAGCCGAAAACACGTCAAGGCCGCCATGTTTCAGACATCACCTTTTGCGAAAGCTACAAAGCCGTTTGAAGCCGGAAAAACGAAGTTTAGGCTAGTCCACGTATACTATCCATCATTCCCAAGCAGGCTGAAACGCCGCACTTGCAGCTTCCGCAGACAAAAGCGCCAGAGTTCGCTCTAGTATTTTTTTTTTTTTTTTTCAGGAAACTGTGGCTTCGATAACACTGCACGGAACAAGGGCGGCGAGGGATAAGCGGGGGGGAGGGGCGGGGATGCCGGTGGTGACGTCTGCGGCACACGGCAAGCTCCCCCAAATAGATGGAGGGAGCCGAACGACGACGCTCTTGGCACCGGAGTCCGAATTCCGCGATGCTCAACCTTCTTCTCTCCCCCACTTTTGATTCTCTTTCTCATTCGTTCCGCCTCCGATGCCGCAAGACCCGCGACGCAGCGAGGTGACGGAAGGGGATGTTAAGACAGAAGGGGGGGCGGAGGCAGGGCTCGTTTGTGGCGCTGCAACCGCCGCCCTACGTCTCGCTAAATCACTGCAGCGTCGTGAAAGGACGAGATCGCGTCGGCCAATCACGAGACTGGGGCGCACGGACGTCTGCATCGTAGCCACGTTCGCAGATACGTCATGTGCTATCGAAAACGGCAGGTGACACCGGAAAGGCAAACTATACTGGCTCCTCGTGTGGGAGTTTTGATGAGCGTGCATGTTGGCAATACGGAGTGGCCTATGAGAAGGGTCATCGCCAGCAAATTGACATAGTGGCACCGACTGATCCAACCTGGCGGCACCCAGCTCCGGTCGTTCTCGTCGATTCCCGCCATCTTGCCTCCGGTTATTTCTTTGTTGTTGTTACAGCGAAGTTGTATATGACTAGGATCCCGAGATTTCTTCGTCTCCGTAGCCAGAAACTCAACCAATCACAGCGGAAGGCGTGCGCCGCTGAGTTCCTGGAACCACCACAAGATGGCGCTCGCCTCCGCGCATGCGCGGCGCCAGCCATGCGGGGGAAAGAAAAAATAAGAACCAGAAATCTCGCCTCCGCACATAGCGTTCTCCGCAAGCGTTTCCCGGTAAAGATTACGGTTATATAGGCTGTAGTTGCCGCTCCTGGGCAACTGCAGCATACGAAGCAGGGAGTGACGTAACTACACTTTCAGATGTAAAAGAATGACCAGCCTAGCAACTGATTTCATTTGTGTTTTGATAGAGCTAAGGAAAGGCCACGCATAGTTAAAACTCCCGAGGAGCAGCGTGAACACGCTGCTCTTCGGGAGTCCTAACTGATAGCCGCGCTAAACTGGCGACATGTTGTGCCACGGCCGGAGTGGAGAGGCGCGCCTCTCCAGTCCGGCCGTGGTTGTGCTTGCTGCCAACACTTCAACTCCGCACTAAATATTCAGCCAATCAAGTTAGGACTCGCGAAGACCAGCGTGATCACGTTGCTCCTCGGGAGTTTTAACTATCCTAAGACCCAGTTCCGGGCTACGGCGCATTGGTATATCAGATCAGGTGATACCACATCTTCGCTGGCCAACCACCTTCACAGCGCGGATTTGAGCCCACTTCTTTTTGTTTTTCATTCGCATGTTTTTTGTGAGCCCGGCGGGTTGCGTCCCCCAACGCTTGAGCACACTAACCTAATACTGCCTTTCTCTGTGTATGCGTTTCACTCGTGCGTTGGCCACCGTTGCGACAACCGGCAGCACCGATTGACTTGATTGGTTGCATATATACTGCGGAGTTCAAATGTTGGCAGCAAGCACAATATCTCGCCAGTTTAGCGCGGCTTTCGCGTCCCTGCACGCATTTAGCTAGACCGACGTTCTGTGGACCGACCGTAGCACCACAGAAGAAGCATGGAAAGGGAAGCTGAGGGAGGAGGTGAGGAGGCGAAGTGTTACGGCACGGGGTCCACCGCACCACGACTATGCGCCTCTCCACGAAGACGAGCAAATGGGGGAGGGCGAAACTCCGTTCGATCTCCCCAGGGGGCGCCCAACCGACGACGACGTGTTGCAACTCCGGAATGGCGGGCATTCCGGAAGGATTGCATCGCGGGCCAACCGTCGATGGAGCGCGTAAGAAAAGAAAGATGGGGCGTGAACGAGGCCCGCCGTGCACAGAACCTCTTGTGTAGCTAGTCGATGCCTTCGGTAAAAGAATGCGCAGTGCAATTGAGCACGTGCTCAATTCTACACGAACTCGGAAGCTAGCGGGTCGACCCGAGAAGTCGAGCTGACTCAGACCGACCCGACCGGGTTTACGTGCCAAGCGGGATTTGGGCGAGTCGACCGACCAATCCTAGCAGGGTTGACTCAGGGTGCCTCGATGCCCTCCTCCCCCGTAGCTCCGGGGAAGGAGGTGCGCAGTGAGGCAGCCTAGGTTGACCGAACTCGACTCGACGCTCGCTCGACCCAACGCGTCAGCAAATTTACATGAACCCGACGACGTTTTCGGTTCGACAAATCAAGTCGACACGATTTTATCGGGTTTTCATAGATTTATTTATTGGCATGCCCACATGTCGCCCAGTAGGCACTACAGTGCTTTCGTGTAAATGTATATATAGCTAGATATACAACACACACACGGACTGTGCTCGTACCTGTCTATAGCTACGTTTTACATGAACCCTTAGTAGGGTCGGGTCGGCTTGCTGGGCCGAAATCCGGTCTTCGCGTTCAGGAGAGAACTTAGCGTCTACGGCGCGGTAACGCTAACAAGAAGGCCCAGCTGGGCAGCGGTAACGGTTACCAGAAGGTAAATTATTACCACAGGTCGTGAAATCCGGTACAGCGGACGTAGAATTTGCGTTTACGCCATATCTGGTAAGCAGAATCTACCCACAGTACGGCTGTTCAAATATGCCGTAAAATACCAAAAGAAACGTAGCACACGGGAAATCGATGCGCGTTTGCGTCTCATATTTAAAGAGATAAAAAACCACGCGTATCCTTATATTGAATACAGGTCAGACCTCTCTTCCTTTCCCGACAATGTCGGCTGCCAAAGATACGCGACCGGAAGTTTTCTAGGGCCGCCCAACCACGCCACATCGCTCGGACGAACAGGTATACATTCCGTCTCAGAAATGCTCGCTCGAACCAATGACGCCATATCGCGAGTGTATGCAGATGTTCCGCAATCTCGCATAAATTAGAACGCGCGCTACAAAACCCCATGGGAAACGAATCGTCGCGTGGAAGGGGGAGAGAGACGGCGGGCTGCCGCCGAGAAAAGGAGGTCCCTCCTCCACGCGGTTAGATAGATCCGACAAAGCAGGGCCGGCGGCGCGTTTCACATCTCCGCGGCCGCGTCGAAATGCGGTCACCTAATCGGTCGCGAACCGGAACGCCGACCTCGCAGTGGGGGGTTGGCCGGCAACAAAACACCTACAGGGAGAGAGAGAACAACACATCGCGCGCACACACACACAACGGCAACGGTGCGACCCCCCCCCCCCCCCCCTCCAAGGCCGAATGCGCGCGACGTTTGCGACAACGCTATCCGGAGGAACTTCCTATTCGCCGTTTTTTCTTTCGCTCCATTTCCGAAATACCTGCGTTTTATGACGCAATTTCCCGCCTTCGCGAGCGACGAGGAGGAGGTCACTGCCGCCATCCACTTCGCTTTACACTTGGTGTCCGATTGTCGCCCCCCTTGTCGCGTAAAGCCTCACCCCCCGGGGGGGAAACGATCTCGCTAAGGGTCCATTCACGCAAGTGGATAGCGGTGATACGGAACGCCGTGGAGTGGTGCCGGTGCTAGAGGAAGTGTCATCAATGAGTCAACGAATACGATGGCGCTTCTTGAGTCGTGCGTGTGAGAGAAGTATTGGTACAAATGAGCGAGCTGAACGCGCCAGTGCTTGAACTGGTGCAAGTGATCGAGTCAGGTGTCACTGTGCCAGTTAGGCAATGATTAAACACTCGAGGTGACGAGGGGGTGAATGACTGAGCGAATGATCGAGCGAGTGATTAGTGCATGTGAGCCAGCGATCCATGTCATTACTGCGAGTGAGGTTATCAGTGCGAAATGCAGAGTGAATGATTTGAGGAAACTACCGAGGTAACCGATGAATGTAAGTCAGTGAGGATATGAGGTGATTGGTGAAGCCAGGTGACTGCGCGAGGTGACCGACAGCACCGCGCTGCGGGCCACTTAAGGGGCGTCACACGCTCAACTGGTTTCCATAGCAGCGAGCTTCAAATTCTAGTGTCAGTTCGAAAGGGCGACCCTTAATGTCGGCGCGCACAAACATCAGGTGGGTAAGCGAGACGTCACCTTCAACTTTCCTACAAAGTGCCACTTCTTCGCAGTAATTTTTTTTTTTTTTTGAATGCCACTAAATTCCACATTCTCTCGCAGCAAACGGATTGAGAAAGGTCCACTTTATATGTCGCGAAATCCGAACGTCAGGAAAGCCTCAGGAGCGACGAACAACCACACGACGGAATAGTGATTCGCGCACTGACCTTCACGCTTCACTTGACATGCACCTCCCCACACGAAATAGCATGCCGATACCCCACACTACAGTCTGCCCTACAAAAATTACTAGAAGGAACCGCTGCGCTAGCGTCTACACAGCTGCAAGCGGGGCGGTTCAGCCAGCACTGGGACGATGGGGTGTTCATGGATTTGCCTAAACTTCGTCCTTCTGGCTTCAAACGGCTTTGTGACTTTGCAAATCGATAACTTTCAACAAAATATTGCGTTATAACTATGGATGTGCGAATAGTGATTTTTGAGACCGAATCGAATACCGAACAGGTTTCGAATAATGCACAGCCGTTATCACAACTAATATAAGAACAATTGTTCACAGCCTAGTATTCCTAATGTTACCAAGTTTCTGCCATTATGTAGTACGTTAGGAATCGTTGTTTATTAAAAACAAAAATGAAGCATTAGGAGCAAACAAATAGTTCCTTCGAATGCACACGACTGTTCAAAGAGTGCTAATGATCGCTGTATAGCTTGTAAAGTATGGCTACCTAAGCGACGTAGCCGGCTCCAATACGCAAGTTCTCAAGTTTTATGTCTATACTATGCTCACGGGATTGAAAATTTAGCCTACTTTTGCTCAAACAGTACGTTTAATTGGGCGCAGTTGATGTGTTGAAATATTCGAAAACTATTCGAAAAATATTCGCATTTACGAATAACAACGAATCGAATAGGAGATTCGTTATTCAAACGTTTCGAATATTTGCACACCCCTAGAACTTATAAATGCAACCATTTTAATGTGCGCAGTTAAACTGTCTTGCTGTGTTTAGGTAAGTATGAGTGCTTAGAAAGTATAAGCGTCATAAATAACGTCCCAAGAACGTTGGAAGCACTGACGGATCCAGAGAGGGGCCCGATACCCCTCCCATTTTCGGTGTGCTTTGACGAGGGCCTCCCACTCGCGGCTATACTCTGGATGCGGCCCTGGTTTGAAGCCACGAGCAGCAAGCTTAGAAGAGCCCACGTGCTTGTAATCTTGTAACGGTTCGGCAAAGCGAACCGTTCGCTTGCCATCGCGCCATTGGTCAGAATCAGGCTTTCGTCAGCAAAAGCGCCGTCCTGACCAATCAGGCGAACGGTTCGTTTGCCGGACCGTTACATGATCGCACCCCGCCATTCCCATGGTAAGAGAACGACCGCAGCGCCACGGTTCCCTCTGGCGGATTTCGTAGGAAACTCGATGCAGCTGTCATACGTATCGACGACCGTGCGGTACACAACACGTGAGCAGCGACTCCGATCGCATTGAAAAAAAAAAAGAAACATAACGAAATAAAGAAATAAATAAGGACAAGCATCCGCCGAAGGTAGCGAGAAGAAAGAAGAAAACGAGCACCACCGAGAAAGCTGGCGGGGTCGAAGGACGGCGCGTTTTGTGGAAGGCGGGATTCCCGCAGGGACGCTGCGAACCACGCCGCCGGCGGAGCAGGACAGGAGGGCGCCGGCACTGCCTTTTTGCCGCCGCCCCTCCCGCACCTCGCGCGAAGAAATCGCCTTTTCCGCGAAAAAGCAAGAAAGAAAGAAGAAAACAGCGCGTGGCGGCGCGAAACCGCCCCGCTCTAGCGAGCTCATCACCGCCGCAGGGATGCGCTACGGAGGGACACACTAGCCGGTGTGTCTGCCTGCCCGTGTCTGAACTTTTGGAAGAGAGAGAGTGGTGCAGGCGTTTCCGTTGCGGCCACCCCGCTTGCCGGTGGAAAATGTGCGCCCCAGCGTTCGGTCGGTTCTACCACCCCTGTATCTCGACAACGGTGTTTACTCGAATTGGACGACTGAGAAATTTTTTTACAATGCCGCACTACCGTACGGTAAAGCGCCTGACCGCAGATTGAAGTTTTAACACGACAGCGTTAGGGGCCCCGCGTCGCAGAAAATGCGGCATCGGTGTCGACGTAAGCGCCGGCGTCGCTGGCGGAAATAATCATGCCGAACCACATCATCCCGAACCACCCACACCGGGCAGGCAACTTCTTGCGTGGCGCAAGAAGTTGGTGAACAAAAATTTAATTTCGCAAAGTAAGAGACGTCAGAAAAATCGTAAAGTACGACTTAACCACAACCTACAGACATGATAGCATCAGATTGTAATTTGAATATCCGAGAAAAAAAGCCTGATAAGCACCCAGGGATGTTTCAATGCTATCGCGTTCCACTCTTAAAGGCGAAGCTTAAGCGTCGTCCAAATTTCCAGCTTGTCCGTAAACGCATCAGCGTTCGTGGAACACCGGGTTACCCGGATATATATATATATATATATATATGGCAAGATGATGATCACGATGATCAGGTACACACGTTTTTCATTCTAGCATTTTTGTATACACCAATACAGAGCATTGTGGGGGAAAGCGGGGAAGAAATTGATACGACCGGATCCGTTACACGCGGTTACAGGTAGCGTTACAAGGTAGATAGAGAAGTTTGGAGGAAGAAAAGGATATTAAGGAGATGCATACAAAAATGGTAGAATGAAAAGCACGTATGAAAAGCACAAAGCAAGCTAGACGACTGTTTGTCGCCGCCCCGTTTCAAAGGGGATGCCAATAAATCATCGTCACATGACGTTTCCGGTAACACAGACGCTAACGGATAAGCTAAATCTATCTGACGCCGCACTACCATACCAAGCCGACACGACCCGACTTAATCGACTTGATGCAAATATAATAATACGGCACTAAAGGAGGCAGGAGAGTATAGGTGAGCCCTTCTTCACAGGGCGAGCACAAGACAGCGTGAACGTGAGTATTTGCGTGCCATTACCCACCCCGCCACATCTTTGATAAACCGAGTGGAGTGAATTCTCAACTTAACGAAACCCAGTTTTACGAAATATTCGATTTAACGAAGCGATTTCAATTCCCGGACACATAGTCGCATGACCTAGTGCATTTAAAATCTCGACTGAAATACAGGCAAGAACATGGCGTAAGTGTGGATATTCCAGGATATTCCAGGAGGTTAAGGACACTATTGACTTAATTATTAAGACTTGCCGCTCCCATGATGCGACAGGAGACGTGCTCAACTCGCTGGATGTCTAGGAATGACATCTGTTTTCACTCGTAAATAAATACCGGGTGATCATTTCAAAGTTTCACATAATTTTTAAATATCACCTGTGGCGGATACCGTAATTGCATTATTTGAGCTAGAATACTCAAAAACGCGGACATTAGTAGCACGAGAAATCAAAACACATATTCAACTAAGTGATGGAAATTCACGAATTAACTTCTTAATTAATTACTTTGCATACATACGAACTGTAGCCGGTGAGGTGAGGCCTTAGCATGACGCCAGTTTCGAGATATTCATTGCCAAAGTGTGCCGACGAAATACATGGGCGTTCCAGTTCCTATGTATATATATATATATATATATATTATGACACTTGAAAACGACCCCCCCCCCCCCCCCCGTAATGTGCGAGTGTTTTAAATGTGCTAAGGAAATAATTCTCGGGTCCCGTCGACTTCGTTAAACCAAAGTTCCCCTGCTAGACTCGGGAGTATCTTACGTACGAGAAAACTAGGTGATTTCACGCGCCGTTGCCGATCCGGCGATGTGAATGCGCGCATGCCAGATCGCTACGACTTGGCTGACCGCGTCCAACGCGCTCGGTTGCTCATTCGGAAACTTGACCGTGTGCGTGTTCGTGGCAGTGATTCACTAATGCCAGCGGTGCCGTTCTAGCCGCCGTTTGAACAGTATCGTCGCTGAATTCGTCGATGTGCGCTCGACATCACTGAAGGTGTTCGTGCAAGGCGTCAGCGGCCATCGTATGCGCGACGCTCTCGATAGTGCTAGAGTGTTTTAGCTTGCTTGTTCAGGTATTAGGGAGATTTAGCTTGCCTGTTTATGTGTCAGAGAAAGAAACTGACAGTCACTTGGGTATGCTTATGTGATCTGAAAGCGAAAGCATTAGGACTTGTCGAAGTTATCACCTTAAATTAAACCTCTTCTTTCTGGGGGTTTTACGTGCCGAAACCAGTTCTGATTATGAGGCACGCCGTAGTGGAGGGCTCCGGATTAATTTTGACCACCTGGGGTTCTTCGACGTGCACTACAATGCAAGCACATGGCGTTTTTTTTTTTTTTTTTTTTTTTCTTGCATTTTCGCCTCCATCGAAATGCGGCCGCTGCGGCTGGGATTCAATACCGCGACCTCGTGCTCAGGATGCCTTAGCTAAATGAGCCACAGCGGCGGGAAAATTAAACCTCTACCTTAATCCACCTTTATCCCCCTTCCCCTAATTTCCACCAACCTTAGTCAACTTTAATCCACTTTGCTCTAATTGTTACAAACCTTAACCCACTTTATTCCACCTTAATCCAATTTTGGGAGTGGACCAGGTCAGTTTTTGGGTGTGGGCCACGGCGTCCGTCCGACGCCGTGGTTGTTCACCATGGGATTTCGCAGTGCGAGCCGCCGCAGGTCCAGAGTCGCGAACGTGACGTCATCACTTGGTCATGTGAGTTTTCTTGCTATCCGATGTTAACGAAGGACGCTCGCCGGATTTTCCGCTTCATATGGCATGTAAGGCTTTCACCTTTAAAAAATTCTCGGGTTGTACGTGCCAAAACCACGATCTGATTGATTTTGAGGCACGCAGTAGTGGGGGAATACGGATAATTTCTACCAGATGAGGTTCTTTAACGGGCACCCAATGCACGGTACAAGGGCACTTTACAGCGAAGCTGTTTCAGCGGCCCCTGTGACGTCGTCTGCTCGCTAAAACCCACGTGACCTAGCGGGAGAACAGATGAAAAGAAGATCACAACCCTGTGAGAATGCTGTGAGAGGGTGCAGATGAAAAGGAGAACGGGGAGGGGGGTTGACTAAGTTGCGCCGTCCAATACTCGCGTTGGAGGGGGAGATCGTGAGGCGCGCCAACCAATGGCGGTGTAGAAAAAAAGTAGGTCAACGGATGAGTGGGGTGTGAGAGGAGTTCGCGTTAGCGTTGGTTGTATATACGGAGCTTCGGTGAAGGACTCTTGTCCGGGAACGTCGTAGGAAAGCGTGAGGAACGCGCTAGGAACGCCGTCGCCCGTGGACGCCGACGCGTCCCATCCCCCGCAAGTAGCGCCGCTCACAGCTTCGCTGTTCGCGGAAGGGGCGGTGATTTTTGCACTTCGCCCCCGACAGGTATTAGAGCTTTAACTCGTCTGTTAAAAAGAGTTCTAGGCCATCCGTTTAGGTATTCAAGAGTTCTAGTTTGCCTGGTTAGGTACTTGAAAGGTTTAGCTTGCCTGTTTAAGTATTAGCTGTACACCTCTCCTGTATTCCACAAACTGCAATGAGTTAACGGACCAAGCTAAAACTCTTTATTACCATCTTACGGAATACCGGAGACGCGGAGGGCAGTAGCGACGCTGGCACCGACATCTTGCGCCGCTTTGTCCAACCACAACGTGTTAGGAACGTTTTTGTGTTACATGGAGGTTTACGTCGAAGGAAAATAAGAAAATAATTGCATCGTGACGATTAGGTCGCTGTCGATGTTTTACACTAGCACCTAAATATAATATGGTTGGTTACTGCAATTGTAGCTATGTGTCGTCTCTAGTTAAACGCTGCCAAGATAAGGCGGTTTTACGTCATTTGATACAGGTACTGCCGTCAACTGAGAACCTTGAAAATGCACCATTACAATGACAGTACCGAAAAAAGAAAGAAAAAACAACGTCACCGCAGATCCACGTAGTAAATTAAAGGGACCGATCTTCAAGCACTTTTTTTCTTCTTGTGCGCGACGGACAACCTACTATATCCTCCTACTTACTGCCTACTGTTATGAACTTGAAAAACAATTTTTAAAACTTAAGGTCTACGGTTAGATGCCAAAAACTGCGTCTCCATGTACGTGAACATCTCATCTCCTCGTGTTTTGCTATGGTAAAAAACTGCATTTCATTGCTTAAACGCAGAGATGAAGATGGGACTACGTGTAGTATGTTGCCATGTTGTTGGCACGTCCGGTATTTTCACGCAACCTCAGTGATTTCTAAACACACCTCAAGTTTGCTTTCGGCCGCCTGGGACGACACAGGTCTACATCTATTGAGTGTCAAATTCCTCGAAAGCGGATGACAAGAATATCAGTAAACCACTTCTTTACAGTGACACATGCGCCATACTTCCTACCCAGAATGAATATCTTGCGTAGTCACTTGCGAGTGAATTTGCAAAAAAAAAAAAAAAATGTAGAAGGCAATGTGCAATGTATTGTACAAATTGTCTTAGGAGGATATACCCAAGCATCTATAACCGCAACAGTTCATCCGGCAAATGTCTGGAAACGTTTAATGCGTAAGCATTTTTATGCCTACCCAAAGAGGGAAACCCGTCCGTCATGTGAGACGAATCGCTATAAAGAATTTATTGTATAAAGAAACATAATAAATTCAAAAGGGAAAACGTTGGCGGTGGTGAGTGTGGAACGTACGACCCCTACGCTCAGAAGCCGAGTGTCTTACCCACTGGGCTAAACATCCACTTTTTCTTCGTGGCATTTATTACTAATATAAAACATACATGTGTAAGATGTTTATATAGCGGCCAAAACATTCATAGCCGCGTCTACAAGCACAAAACAAACACTTCACAGTACAGTTATTACAGTAAACAGTTCTCTAAAAGGGAGGCAAAAGAATACACTTAATCAACAATGGATACCACTCTGATTGGAACATCCATGCCCGCAGAATGTGAATACATCTCAACCATATGAATGTGTTGTACCGGCGACACAAAACAAATGTCAAGAAAGAACAGTTTTTACGAAGGTTTTGTTGAAAGATTTGGTGATGGTGGAATAAAAGCGATATCTCGGACCACATGTAGGCCCGACTTGGAGCATCGTAGACAATAGGAAATTTCGATTTTGCGAAAACTTAATGCCAAACACGCCGCGATTGGGTGGTCGCGGGATGCGCCTTCCATTGGGGCGTTCCTTAACCGACCAAAATGCCACGGATCTCTGAGTGGGCTCATGCGGTTCACATCGCGCAACACAGACATATAAGCAGTAATTTAGTTGATAAGGATGATAAGAAGTGATGAGGGGTTATATCGGTCTCATCACGGTCGACAATGGTTCGATCAACGCCGGTGGATAAGGTACGAAAGAGCGATAAGGGCTTGTAACGGCCGGGGCAATTCTGATAAGGTTGATAAGTACCGATAAGATTTGATAAGGCTTGGATCATGTCCGATAAGGATAAGGACATATCCGGGTTGATAAGGGTCGGATGGAGACCGATAAGGTTGATAACCGATAGGGATCGATAATGGTCGGATCTAGTACGATAATGATGATAACGACCGATAAGAGCTTATATGGGCTGGATCAAGTTCGATAAGATATTGACACCGGGCTGCGTGGAGATGAGCAAGTGGCCATTGGAGGTTATGGCGTAACGTTTTTTAAACGCATTTCTTGATCTGCCAGGCCTAAAAAACGCTGCAACTGACAGCCTTGACGCCACAGCCTTCGAGATGATCGCCACAGCCTTCGATGACGCCACAACCAACGAGCTCAGGCAAACATTTTTCTGAACTTCGAGATCTGTTTGTTACTCATATGTATCTCAGAGTCAAATAATAGTGTATCTCAGAGCCAAATAATACAATTGCTTTGCCTAAATGGGGACCAACAAATTCGTAGGCGGCCTCAGACAAGGCATGCTTACTTAACGACTAGAAGCTATTACGCAGAAATACGCTCATCCATGCACTATCTCAAAAAAGCGGTGCATCTGCGCAACAACCGCGGTTCGTTCGGATGGGCCGAAACTTTTGGATTGCAACAAACGAATACCCCTTTCAAGTATTCGAACAAGACCGAACATTCCACAACTTGGAATTGCGGCATTCGAGGACCCTTAATTAATGGCGCAAAAAAACACGGGGAAGATGCAATAGTACTCTGATTACTTCCGAACGCCTAAGTATAACATTTGCATCCAAAAGATCGTCTACAGAGTTTCACTGAAAACAAACAATGATTCGACATTTGAGATCACATAAGCTATTTGTGGGTCACGAGACCCGCGACTGTTCCGTATTCTTCCAGGGTGCGGCGTCGCTGTTGGCTGCCTGCGCCATTCACGCTGCTCCAAGAGGCATCATCGCTGTCCATCACAATGCTACGGGACGCGCACTGCAGGTGACCGTTTTTCACTTCCCAGCCCCGTTACGGTTAAGGAGAGCCGCTCGCCGGTGCGCGTTCTCGTTTCGAGCCGTTCCGATTTCCTCGCTATGCAGCGCGGCGGCCCCGAGAAGCACGGGCTATGTGGCACACAAGCCACCACTGGCCACAGAAGAAAAAAAAAATGTAAGTAAACAAACAAATAAGGCGAGAAGAAAAAGGAGCTGGGGTGGCGTCTGCTCACGATCCTTCGCACCCGCTGTACTCGCCGTGTGTGCTGGTTTCAATCGTACACGGCTGATGATGTATACATATTTTTCTTCTTTTTTTATCACGCAAGGGCCAGCCAGGGATACGATCAAAAAGCGCCAGAACAATGTCTTTGTTTTTGGAGGGGCACAATAGTGAAGCGGTAAAACATGTTTAAAGCTGGTAAAGCATTCTATCAGAGCGCAAGGCAAGCGCCCGAGACAGCCTTAACGACTGTCGTGATTGGATTCATTCGTGATGCATAACTGCTTAAACGCGAACCTTAACTGAAGGCGTCCAAATCCAGCGCCCAGCGGCAAATCCCGAAGGCCGTGCTTTTCCGGGTTTGATGCGGCGGAAACACGGCATAGCCACCATGTTCTGGACAGCACCTATTCTAGCACATCGTTCTGTTGCGCTGTGGTAGGCACGGTGACACAGGAATTTAGCAGAAAACAACGTGTGTGCCTCGTTCTCTATTAACTTCGCGTGTCACCGCGTCTGCCACAGAACGATGAAGCTACACCAACTCTATCGGCCCTTTTCAAGCTCTGCTTACTTTCATTCTATATCACACTCCGGCGGTCCCTGCCTATACCGCTGCATTCGCCACCAAACCCAGGGGCCGTATTTTGAAACGATCCACTTCGGCGATAGTATCGCCTCGGCGCAATATCACCTCAGGCGCGCGCTGATTGGCTGGTTGAGCAAAATTCGATGACGTCGTCTTCAACCAGCCAATCGGCTCATCAAATTTTGCTAAAACAGCCAATTCGCGCGCGCCGTTGGCCAAGGCGATAGTATCGCCGAAGTGGATCGTTTCAGAATACGGCCCCAGCCGACACCGCTGGGTGGTTGCAACGGCCATCTCGCTCGCCGCTGCCCCCGCATTGAAATGCGCAAGGACAAAAGGGGCGAGGAAATCGAGGCGGAGCGTTAAAACGAAAAAAAGAACAAATGAGCGCCAAGGCTCCGAAAGACGACGCCCGGGCCGACCGTATCGCGTCGTCCTATTCTCTTTGGCCGAGGCGACAGGACGGACGGCGCCACGCACTTCGTTATCCGCGGTTTCTTCCGAGGCGAACGTCGTAAGCTTCGATCACGGCCACCGACGACCAGCAAGCCGCTCGTTTAGACGGCGTTAGCGACTGCCAAGTTTAAAGTATCGTCGAGTCGGGCAAAGAGTGCACCGCAAAAGCCACTTGAGCAAACTGTGGCGCTGCGATCGCTCAACCACCAAGGGAAATTATGGGTAGTGCGCGGATTTCTGCAACGTTGGTACTTGCGGCTCCGGACGTTCTCTGGTGTCTTTAGAATTACCTCGCTTTACTTCATTAGGGAGCTTCAGAAGCAGCGGACCCAGGCATAGGGGGCGCTATAGGCCACGCGTACCAAGAAGTTTGGGTTTATTGGGTACGCAAAGCTGCTGGGGGATGTAAACGGTATTACCCCTGGCGGAATAGCGGAGAGACAGCAAGAACGCCGGTAGCAACATCTCGTGACGTTTCGTACAACTACACCGCGTAAGAAAAGCACTCGTGTTAGCAAAGTAGTGCGTTGGGCGAGTTGGTGCATAGCTAAACAAATGAGTTGTGGCGCGAGGAAAAGAAGAAGGAAAACCAAGGGGAGACAGGATAGGGCGCCACCTATCCTGTCTCCCCTTGGTTTTCCTTCTTCTTTTGCTCGCGCCACAATTCATTTGTTTAGCGTTCGTGTTACATTGGCACTCTCGTCGAAAACGAAATCTAAAAAGGCTGCACGTTATAGGTCGCTGGCGACAATTAGCACTAGCATGTAAGGATAATATGGTTGGTTCCTCCAATAATCCTCTCGGGTAAAACTCTGCGCCACCAGGTGACGCCACTGGGTCAGTCGCTCTTAGGTCGCTCGCGTTTACGTATCCAGATGCCCGTTTTTTTTTTTTTTTTTCCCGAAAAGGGCAATGCGTTTACGGACAAGCTAGAGCTCCCTAAAATAACTGTGGGCACATGCATATGAAATGCGATGTGTTGCATTTATAACGCAATAGTTTGCTGAAGATGATCACCTTGTAAGGTTAAGGTGTCGTGGTAACAGACGTCATTACGCGTACACACATGACCATGCTGCCGAAATCGAAAGCCGAGTCCATGTATCACTCGACGGAACAAGAGAGAAAAGCGTGTCCCCCTGCGCTGCTATGGGAAGCGAGGGCTAATTTGGCAACTTTCGGCGAAGCGGTCATCGCATGGTATTTCAATCACCACACTGAACTTATCACGTGACCACCACTTCCGCTGACATGTTGACTGGTGAGTCGTTTTAGCAAGTCCGAAGCCACGCGGCGCTTTACGCGCCGTTTTCAACAGGTTGTACAAAAAAAAAAATGCCGCAATGAAATATTTGTCGCGTCAACCACCAAATACAGCAAAAGAAAAAAAAAACAGGGGGGGGGGGGGGGGGGGGGGGGAGCATGCTCACTGCGGCCGCACTTATTGAAGTCCCGAGATGCCAGTCCGTGATGATCCACCGGGTCATATACCTCTGTCGCGTCGTGACTCCCAAGGGATTGTGCTACTTTGAAACTTCCTCAAGGTACGGAGAATCCCGTAAGCAGTTGATTCCTAGCGAAGATTTCACTTTTGCACTGCAGAACAGCCCTGCACAGTGGAGAGTAGTAACTACCGCGACCTACGTCGCAGTAGTTACTAAAAGAGTACGCTACCAAAGTATGTGCGAAATACCGAACCGCTTGCAAGGGTATTTATAGTACAGCGGTGGACTTCAGATACGTACAAGTGTGCGTTGCCGTAAATGGCCTATCAACGGTCGCTCGGCGGAGACAAGCGAGCGCCCGCCCCGCCAGCGTCAACCACTTTACCGGCAAGT
This sequence comes from Dermacentor silvarum, assembly GCF_013339745.2. Lineage (NCBI taxonomy): Eukaryota > Metazoa > Arthropoda > Arachnida > Ixodida > Ixodidae > Dermacentor > Dermacentor silvarum. Next base: position 109,694,237 of record NC_051164.1, on the reverse strand, counting down.
CAAGTCGCAAGGTCGCCCCGCTAACAACACGTGCGCACGCAGCCAGCCTTCCCAAGACACGTTCTGCTCAACTTCCTTCGAAAACAAGCGCGAAACAACGCGTGCCGTCAGCACGAGGCGCTCGTCCAAAAACGAATTCGACAACGCACACTGGTAATGCGACCAGCACCGAACACGCGATCGGATCGAGAATCCCGTAGTCGTTGATGGCCACTACACCGGGCGCCTGAGAGTCCTAGCCCCGCCACATACACGAACCCGATAACGTCGGGTCGCGCCGGCTTGTCGGGCCGAAACCCGGTCGTCGCGGCTTCATGTACACGCTAGCGGCTCCAGCCGAGGGAGGGTAGAGCTCTGGCAACCCGCCTGTAACGGGCGGTTGACTTGCACGGCCGAGTCAGACTGCGTCCGCTCGGCTTCTGACTCGACGTGCTCGCGTCGCGTTAATGCGAAGGAATCTACATTCGCGTCGCACCTGATCTCTTTTTGCGGACTGAATCACTTTAGTTGCCACGTTCAACGGCCCGAAACTGCACGGAGGAGCAACGTTGAGAAACGTGCACGGGCGTTCTTGCATGCCGGAGCCGGGCATCGAACCGGTGACCTCGCGCTCGGCTGCAGAACGCCATAACCACACAGCCACCACGGCGAGTCGACAGGAAGGCTTGCCGTGCGTCCAGGTTCTTTCACGTATACGCTAATACGGCATCACTAAAATTCTTTCTCAATAATTATTGTCACTTCACTTATCACAAATAAAACCAGTTGACTGCGTGAATAAAAAAAAAAAAGGAACTGGGCAGATGGAGAAAAAAAAAACTGAATAAATACCTGCACTGGCTGACCGAAGGGGGCAGATGAATCAAACACCAAAGCGCGACCACGCAACGTCGGTGATAAGACCACACTGATACAGGGAGCGTCTCCCGAAAAGTGAGAAGTGCACTTCCGCGCTTTAGAAGAAAAATAGTTCCCTCACCGACAGCAGACATCAAGACGTGCAAGGTGAGGAATAGATCATTTGCAAAAAAAAAAAAAAAAATGCTGCTGCGCGAGAGAGGTATTTCGTCACGGCATTACTCTAGACCACGGACCGGTAGAACCAAGAACTGTTGCCACTGTACAGCTTCGCCTGCACCATCGCCAAACCGTGCACATGCGTCTGCTCTGCGAAATTTCCGCGCTCGTTAGCTAAGGCTGTTCAATGGAAAAATTACATTTCAGGGGAGCACTGGGTGCGGAGGAACTACGAGAAAATGGAACTTTCCGACGAATTCTCGGAATGCCTTCGTACCCACCACGTGAGAACAAAGTGTACCACATTTCTGGAGGAATTTGTGGACGAGGGGTTCTCGTTGAAAAAACAGACTTGCAAAGCAGGCCGACTGCCAGATTCTCGCAAATTGTTCTTGCTCGATATGCCGCACTGGAGAGTTCATCCACTTTGTAGAAACGGAATAGAGTCTTCCTCAATCATCTACGCCAGAAACCGCGTTAACTGCAGCAAGCAAACACGCTCAAACGATCGCATAAGTGCACCAGCTGTCTCGGAGTCGCATAGCGCACGTGCTGCCAGGAACACGTGTTTTCCGGCCGCGTGGCGCAATGCGCAATGAGATCGGTCACCAGACTCGACGCGCCCGCACGAAGAATTTAAGGCACAAAGACGAAAGTTCGAGCAGGAAATACGAAATCTCAAAAGAAATGCGGGACAATGGTAAAAAAGTGTTTGACGAGGCGGGGCACCCCGCCGGTCCAGAAGACAGACCTCGTGGAGAAAACGAACCCTCCCTTCCCCTCCACACTCTTCCTCCTCGGCGTAGGTGCGAACGACAATGCAGCAAACGCCACGAACACACGCCGCATACCAAAACCATGCCGGTATTTATTGCGCACTGTTTGTTCACCGTTGGATTCGTACCAACAAAGCTCGCATTCGCACCCTTTTAGGTTACCAAAACCGATTGGTGACGCGTATTACCCGCTTAACGAACACAAAGCTACCCATCCCAGCGGAAAGGGGCCGAGTAATCCGTAGGCCCCGACCAAGCCGCAGTAGGAACGAAGGCCACGGAAACGACGAAACCTCCCTATTGTAGGGACAAGGGTCACCAAGGTGACGGACAATAGGACGCGGCGACTCGGCAGGCGCATGCACGTACACGTGTTCCTTGCACTTGCAAATTTCTTCCTCCGTTGCCGCTTTCTATGGGCCGCGCAGTTTCAAGAAATTCTGTGCGAGGCGTGAAATCGAGAGGGAGAAAAATTTTAAGAAAAAAAAAACATAGCACGCGAACAAATAAAGCCTAGTAAATCGCAGGGGAAGTTCCATGCGCTTTTAGTTGACGTAGAAATGATGAGAGATGAAATAGCCATAAGAAATGGAAGCCGGGCGAGTTGGTGTGAATTCGTGATTAACAGCACGACAGAAAGACAAAGGACTGTGTGTTCACTTGGTTCTTGCCCTTTAATTGTCTGCCTGTCGCGTTGCAGTTAATAATACCACCGGTGGGAGCCGCACCCACGCCTACGCGTGCGATGTGCTCTACCAATTGCCATGCATGGCAACCAGCCACTATCCTGCATGTGTGCGAGGTCAAACTCTGATTATGATCATTTATTGGCATCTATCGCAGTCTAGCATTTCGCCTGTCTCTTCGCTAAAACGTCTATATCTATACTGTACAGTGGCTTAAGCTTGTAACAAAACAACTCTGCATCTATCACTCCCTGATCTGCTTTTTTTTTTCTCCCCCACACACAAACCAATACTCTAAACATATCTTGCTAATCCAGATGACCTTAGCGCAGATCATGTGGTGGCCACTATCATGTGGCAGCACCACTGCTGTACCGTCCGTCCCGCCACCAGGTGTGGTTTTCGAGGTTCACACGCAAGTTGCCCCGCGTTGCGTCAACGAGGTAGCTTAGCCAGGGCTCGCAAAGCGCCCGGTAATACAACACCGAGTCCTCACGACTCGCTGAAAAACGACATCCGAGAACCCGCGAGGGAGCGACGTTCTCGATGTCAGACGAGCCATCCAGTGCGGCTGCTGATGCGGGAAAACATCTCACTTCAGTCAAAGTCATTCCGAGCACATCTATCTCTCTCTCTCACGCACACACACACACAGAAAGAAAATCAAAGCCAATAGCCAATACGGGTACGAAAGCAAAGAGCGAAGAGCTGTGTCGTTCGTTTCAGCTGTTCTATAGCGAGTCAAGCCCGAAAATTACGGCTTCAGCAATGCAGGCCACGAAAACGGCAAGACGGAATTGCATTCCGAGCGCAACATTGTGTCTGGTCTTTAAAAAAAAAAAAAAAAGGAAGACACGTCGAAGTTGTTTGCAAATATATGCCAGGCTGCCAACTTTAATGCGCAGCAACCAAAGAAAGGTGAGTGTTTACTGTGCTTCTCTTGGCTCAACATGACAGCTAGCCCCCCACCCTCCTTTATTTTTTATAGGCAATTAACACCGCCGTAGCATGCATTTTTGAATGCTTCAATTGATAGCTTTAAATAAAGAACGCAACATGCTTGCGTTATGTACGCAACTCCCACTTAGGTCTCAGCAGAAATTCAGCAGATTTTTTGGGGTACGCAAACCGAGCTATGTCGTATCGCCTCGGCCAGGCCTATAAAAGAAAACGCAGAGTACAGAGAAAGGGTATTGGAGACGCTACTAGAGAGTCCCAGCTTGTCCGTAATCGTACTAGCGTTTCAGGAATACCTGGTTACCCGAGAGGTGTACGGCAGCAATAACGCTGGTAGCGACGTCTGGTGACGCAGTGTATAATCAGTCAGCACGCAAAGCAATACTTCAGTGGCCTACCATATCCTACTTAACTGCTGGCGGTAAAGAGGTGGCAGACTTTTATGATATTCCGCGGCGATAACACTGGCGCGACGCAAAAAAATAAAATAAAATAAAGTATCAAACGCACTGCATCTCGTCCCAAGATGTGTCACGACTGGCTTTGCTATACTACTGCCGTCCACGGCCGCTGTAACCCGATAGTGGAAAAGAAGTTTACGGACAAGCTATAACTAGAGACTTCTAGTTTCTAGAACTCTCTAGAACTAGAGTTCAACAACTAGAGAGTAGGTGGCGCCTCCTGGTGGGGCAAGAGCACAACCAGGAAAATCCTGAGCTATTAGGGTCGCCAAGTGTATTCTACTTCGCTGGTGTAAATTTCTGGCAGCGGCGTAATCCTGAACACGTTGCGTTCTTAAATGATTATTTTTTTCGACAAGAACACTCATGCAACAAGAAAAACGTGTCTAAGATGATGTGGTTAGACGGTAGCGACATCTTACCCGCGTTGTTGCTGCCGTAAGCCTCTCAGGTAACCATGTCAAAGCGCAAAAGGCAAGAAGCCTGCGGACAAGTTAAAAACGCTCTACTTTTGAAAGGCCCGAAAAGGTGCGCGCCTGCACGCGAGAGGGTTGGGAGTAGCACGCTGAATGTCAAGGAATGTTTTTCACCGGCAACAAAGACACGGTTCTCGCGAATGCAAATGCTGCCTCCTCAGTGTCGGCGCCTTTCTCTCAAAAGCAGCACTAGACGGGGCCGCAAAGCGAACGAAGGCGACGTACCTGTGCTGACAGCCCGCTGTCAACAAAAACGGAGAGCCCAACGCGGACAGCGCGGAGCGACATGCAAGACGCGTAGGACGTCAGCGAGTATTACACAGTCCGATAAATTCTTACACACATTCCCGTTTGGTCTGTGTACATTCTCACCGAAAGCCCGCTGATTATGGCATACATTTCCGCCCGCCTGAATTTTCCAGCGAACGTGTTGTGACTTTGTATACACCTACCATTTCAAAATTAAAAAAAAAAAACGAAAAAAGAATTGCGAGTGCACATTCTACAGTCGCCGTCTTTTGGTCCGCTTAAGACTCAAGGACCGGCTATCATAACTGAAACGCGAATACAGGGGGAGGGGGGGGGGGGGGGGATATCTGGAGCACAATTTAATGTGCACTCCAAAGTGCGGTATGAAAACGCCATACAGTCGGCTACTTACAGGGACAATAAAGACAAAAGCATATGTAATGTTCGTAAACTTATCAAAATTACAAGGCGGCTATCATTAGAGTGAAGGGACGCTCGATAAGCCAGAAAAGGCGCACAAACGAAAGGCAGGTGACCGACGCCCGCCCTGACATACACACGCTATATTCTAAACGGACTAAAGATCCGAACTTAGCAGGTTTCAATAAATTTCACTGCGCCTGAACAGCCCAAATAGGCGAAAAAATGCTAGGAAATCCGTGACGTCACAGTGACGTACCGGTACTCGGGTTTCAGCGCGAAGTATAAAAATAATTTTTAGCTTCTAATAACCTATTGCCCAAAATTATCACACACAAAAAAGTTGGCTTTCTCTAGTCCTCTTGCCGCAAGTGATGTCCAAAATACGGTGACTATGATGTCACCTTCTCACTTCCGTCTTTTGGTCTACAGCAAAGCAACGCCTTCGAGATCGGTTTCCCCCACACGCTAAACATTGCGATGATGTCATCACGAGGGAGGCAAAGACAAGCTCGCTTTGCTTTCTCTCTCTCTCGTTCTTTCTCTCTTGACAAACCAGGCAAGCAACAGTGCCAAGTGTTATATCGAACGACCCGAGACCCAAAATGCGATCTCGCTGCAAAATTTCAGAGTGAACAGAACAGCGGCGAGTGCGAAATTCGTTTTCTAGAATGTGCAGGGGAAAAAAAGAAAACGCACGCCTCCGTAGAAAGAAAGAAATGTTCAACGTCGACAAAAACCCTTAATTTCGGAGCCTCGGCAAACGACGGGGAAGGAATATACATAGCAGCTCGACTCCCTCCGGAACAACGCGCGCGAGCACAGAGCCGGGCCGGCCTCGGCGCATCGAACGAAAGCGATGCATCGGCGAGAGAGTGGAGCGAAATGAAAAATACTTAAAAGGAAAGAAAGAGGGAGAGAGAGATGCCAGGGCGAGGGAGGGAGCCAGTGAGTCCGCGGGCGGCCGAATTCGACCGGAAACCTGAAAATCGTGTTTGGCCGACCTGACCGCGCGGCACGTCGCATGCCGCCGGCAGCTAGGTGGCATGGGCGCGCAAATGCACGCGCCTGCCGGCGGTGAGGCAACATGCGAAGGCAAAACGACGAGAGGGTGGCATACATTGCACTGCACCACCGAGTGGTGAAGAGGCGTGCGTTCCCGAGAGGCAACGCACGCGCAAAATAGACACATGCGCAGTACTTCAAGCCGTGCCTGCATAAAGACGGTCACGGGTTTCAGCAATACACTTTGTTCGAAGTTATAGCAACGTGTGTGCATCATTTTTTTTTTTTTTTTCTGATGACCTCGTCCAGCTATCCAACCGAGAGCAGTGGCAGGCTGCGGTGACCAGCTCGGATCCTGCGGTTCAACTGCGGGCCGTGACATGGGCTTTAGAAGGCGTCGTAAGAAGACACGGTCTGACGGCCACTTCACCAAGTCATCAAGGTGCCTACGTGTAATCTCATAAATCCTTTTCTGTTTGACAAATTATAAAATGTTTACCACCACTTGTGAGCTCGTCCGTAATGCACTACGTAATCTGTACCAACGGCACACCAACAGGCTCGAATAGCAACCTTAGTGGAGGAGAGAGCAAGTGGAAGGGATCGGGTCACAGCTCCACGCCGACTTACGAAGGTTCTTACGAAAAAATGACACTGAATACTGTTTATGTATACGCGCCAACCCGGGGACGCTAAAATGAGTAAGAAATGGCGCGGACACGACACAAACCTTTTGTGGGATACGTACGCACATTAGTAACGATTATATGCCTTCGGGCGCAGCACACAAGCAACGCTTTGCCTTTCATAAATCATAATGACTTTCGGTAAATCACACAACGATTATTCCGTTGCTGAATCCGACTGCTGCAGTAACTTGTCTGTATAGACTTACTCGAAGCACGTAACACTCTGGCCTACTTTCACCATCAGAAGAATTTTCAACGTAAGGTTTAAGTAGCGACGACGCGAACTTTTTCACGAACACTATTTTTCGTCAAATTTGACGCAACGTTCGTAAAATTGTAAAACGATCCCGAATTCACAAACTTTACTTCGGGAAAGTCGAAAAGCAGGTTTATTTATTTACTTATTTATTTACATGGTGTCTCGGGCCCTAAATTGAACTTCAAGATGAATATTAACCCTAGGAAGAGAAAACACCACTCAACATGACGGAAAATTAAAATTTTTGGCATGTAGACTAGATTCCAAAAAAATTGAAATATTATTTGGCCTAATCAATTTGTTGATTACTATATTTATTATTTTGTAATTGGTTTGCTGAGCTATCCACAATTGAAGCTTTGCTCCAGCGTCAAAAACGCTACCAAGAGTTTAATCAGCATATCGCACTCTCAAATTGAGCGAATTCGAAATTATGCGTTGGGCTCTCTGATGTTAAGCGAAGCTAATAGTAGACGACCGTTAAGACGAACCCGCTTAAGCCGAATTTTGGAATATGAGGAACGATGTGTGAACATTTAGTTGGTTTCACATAGACCTAATCCGAAAAACAAAATCCGCTTAACACGAACCGCTGATTCGGTTAAGCCGAACTTCCGCAGGCGGCAGTCACGCGTTCTATTCGGCTCAGCGAGAGACCCAGATCGGAACACTTGGAGGTGGCGACTCGGTTAGTAGACACCGCGGTGGCGTAGTGACTTGGGTTTCGCGCTGCTAAGCCCGAGGTTGGCGGGATCGAATCCCGGCCGCGGTTGCCGCATTTCGATGGGGGCGAAAATGCAAAAACACCCGTGCATTGGGTGCACGTTAAAGAACCCCAGGTGGTCAAAATTAACCCTGAGTCCCCCAGTACGGTGTGCCTCATAATAAAGCGTGGTTTTGGCACGTAATGCCCCCCTTTACGCTGTTGGTTGCACGAGAAGTAGTTCACTGAGGCGCGTTCGGTCAACTCGCCCGTAAGGTGTGGGTTGACTCGGACAGCCTCCGCTTGGCAAGACGCACATAAATGCGGTCGTGTCGGGTTGGGTCAGTTCGCCTTCCGGCTCGACACGCTCCTGTCGAGTTCATGCAAGCGAAGTTATTGATTGATGTATCGATTGAACGATTTCAACGCGTCTCACATCGGCTATGACACGTCGTCAAGCGGAGAGGGGGGTGGTGCAATACACAAATTTTGCCCAAATTACACGTCTCAGTCTCTACAGTCACAGAATTGTGAATCGCTTCTTACTGCTCAATGCTTGATGGTTAACTTAGTCTGAATTTTTTTTCGCGATAATTTATTCCTATTAAAAAAAAATGCACCCCTTGCGTTGGGTGCATTTTAACTTTTGCTATTAAATGCAACAGACATCAGCGGATACGGCTTTGGTATCCGGATACGGCGTGCTAACAAGATCACTAACGCTGAAACGCTTGCGCCTTGGTCGTATAACTGCATGTTGCAAGATTGTTATTATGGTGTTTGGCTGCTGAGCACAAGGTCGCGGGATCGAATCCCGACCACGACGGCCGCATTTCGATGGGGGCGAAATGCGATAAACACCCGCATACTTATATTTAGGTGCACCTTAAAGAACCCCCAAGTGGTCCAAATTATTCCGGAGTCCCCCAATACGGGTGCCTCATAATCAGATCGTGGCTTTGGCCCGTAAAACCTCATAATCTTTAAGATTGTTGTTCGAACTCTATGGTATTCTTGCGCATAAGGAATTGGCGTTCTATAGAACGCACCGGTTTACGGGAGTATACCTTGTAAACGGTGTCTCGCGACAACAGCCCTCGACACCCCTTCCCACTCTCGACAAGCGCCTTACCTCCCACGCAGACAGGTTGGCAATACGTTCCGCGCGTTGTCGTTAATCCGCCGATGCGCAGCTCTAGTGGGGAAAAAAAAAGAAAAGGAAGAAAAAAAAAACGGAAAAGGGGCACACATACACACGCCCTCAAGCCCTTAAGTTCGCATACAATGAAAAAGTCACCACCGCCACCTGCACAGAAAGCTCCCACCAGCAATACCGTTCGCACTTTGCACGCTAGCCCTCAGGTACGACGCCATGCAGCATTACAACACAGCATTATACGAAACTTGCGCGCACACATACAAACATACACGCACACGCAAATACATACATAGATACACACACATACATACAAACACACACACAAACACACATACATACATACATACATACATACATACATACATACATACATACATACATACATACATACATACATACATACATACATACATACATACATACATACATACGTACGTACACACACGCACGCACGCACGCACACAGTGACGCGAGCACGGACAGAAATCAAAAGTCCGACGAATCCCGCTTCAAAAACCGGGCAAGCAGAAAGGGGAGGCGCGCTGCTCTCAACGCGACAGTGGTGGGCGCGCGTGCACACACACACACGGTCGGGGAGGGGGGGTTTAGGCAGGGCGTCGCGGCGCTAGGACGCACACGCTCCGGCTGGCATCGTTGCAGGCGCCGGAGCCGTCGGCGGCGACGCCGCGGACGCACACGCCGCCGACTACTGTGCAGCCGCGGATATATCGACTCGCGGCGCAGCGCTAGACGCCCCCCTTCTCGCCTGGCCGCCACGCTCCGGTCGGAGAGCTACGTACAGCACGGTGCAGGAGAGGAGGGGGGTTCGCGCCCGCGAGCCCAATCAATACGGCCACCGCGCACTAGGAGCCTAAGCAAGCGAAAGGGCAGGCAGAGGTATCGCGTATTGCCGAATACAAGCGTCACCAAACCGGTGGGGGCCAACTTGCCCATTCAAATGGGTGTAAAACGCACAAGTGCTCTCGTTAGAAGACCGCTCGTCCGAATGGAATGACATTTGTTGCCGATGCGGAATTTTCATTTAGGGCATCGAATTGTTTACAAAAATGCCGAAAATCGTCAAGTTTAAGTAAAAAAAAAAAAAGCATCAGAATAACTCAAGCACAAAGTCTAGAAATTCTTTACACCAACAACCGATATCATCATCATCAGCTTATCTTTATGTCCCCCGTCTTGCGCTAGATGATTCCAACCGATATCGTGGTTACGTAAATTGTATCTGTTCGAGCATACCAAGCGGACAGAATTAGATGTATAAGTTTATCGTCTACGCAATACTGTTACAATGTTTACGGGAGCTTTGGGCGCGCGCCTCGTCTATGCCAGGTGACGGACGAGGCGCACGACAACGACCGCTGCCCATCCGCCAGTCGGGCTGTGCCGACACCGCGAAAAAACGCGGCGGCGATCGCGTGGAACGCGCGTCGCCGGTGTCCAAATCCACGCCCGAGCGGCGGCTCCCTTCTAGTAAAAGAAACCGATCTCGAAAACTATACTTTTGCTAATGGCAATCGCCGGAAGCGATTACAGGAGCCGGAAACACGTCATTGCCGCCATGATATAGACATCACCGATAGTTTTAGCCAATTTTTTCGTTGACCGACACCCACAAACAGCACAAACTCCGCCCACAAAACCGCACTGCATTAGCCCTCGCGCTTCTGCATGCGCTCCAAGAAATAGTCCCAGGCGGACACCGATATTGAAAGTTCGCCTCCGCCGTGACGTCACAGAAATGAACGGAACGAACGTAATTGGCTGGCGCATCTATGCAAATTCCCTTCTGAGTTGGACAGCGCTGCAATCGTCACTGCATACTGGGGCTGTCACCCTCTTTAAGCCCGCGCCAACTGGTCCACCCAAACGCGTTATTCTCGCATCGTCTATGTTTTGATCAGCTACCTGCTGCTAATAAAAGTTCACGTACTACGTGACGCCATCGGTCAACGGGATGTTCTATACATCCGCCGCCACGGCCTTGAGTGGCGCTGGATAACACTCCCTGGTTATGGCTTGTACCACGGCCGCTTTCTTTATTCTTTTTTTTTTTTCCTTTTTTAAAATCCAGCCGCCCTGCTTGCACAACAAATAAATACCTAAGTATGTGGACGTTGGACTAGCCGCAGCACAATTGTTAGTGCAATGGACGTGTAATACGGAGTTTGTGGGTTCGGTTCCCACCGGCGACACATTACCCCCCCCCCCCTCCCCAAATCACTTTCGTTTCCCTTTAGCTTATCATTTCTACACTTCAATGAAAAAATTTAAAAAACCTTCCCCTGTGCTTTCTGTGGCTTCATTATCTGTTAGATTCATATGACTGTGGCTAACAAATATCGGGCCTCTCAGTAACCCTTCTTCTCGTTCATGTCCCAGTTCCGTGATACACCGCAACAATGCGACAGATCGGGTTAATTACTCCATGCCCCCAAGCTTAGCGCGCAGGAACCACGGCCACAGCAGGGATATGAAGGCAACCGCAAGCGTGCCAGCCGTAAGAGCATGTCATATACCGCGAGTCCCGCGAGGATCACGCGCACTCCGATTCTCGGAAGGCGGCTAATGTGCGAGCAAACGCGGCATTATTGCCCCCGCCGTGAAGCCCCCTTCGGTACAGACAAAACAGAAGCCGGTCCCTGTCGCACGCACACGTCGCGCTATCGAAATTGCCACCGTCGAAAAGCTCCTCGGAACTTGGAACCACTCCAGAATCAATTCCGGTTCTCACATCCCCGACGACGACGACTCTCCGAGAGATGAACGGGATCCCAATAATGACCGGACCGGAAGATGCGAAAGTACCATATCAGCATAAACTGAAACGCGCACAGGAAATAACTAGTATGTTCAGAATGCATGTTATAAGCGTTTAGTGCGATGCGTAGTCGCTCTGCAGCCGGTTTCTAGACATGCCGTAGTCCCGAGTACTATACTTTTCGGAGTCTGAATTAGGCCACTGTTACAAATGAAGGTGAACAGCTGGAAACGGAACAACTGATTGAAGCAGCTTCGAAATTGTTCGCGTTCGAATTCTATGCTGGTAGTTGCATACACGAAAGTCACGAGCGTCCACGCAAATTCTACGGGGCTGTCGTCGATTCTAACGCTTTTTTTTTCTTTTTTTTTTCCCCCCTGATCGTTAACTGCCAATGTGTCAAGAGCTTGACTTTGGCAAGTCCATTCGCATCGGTTAAAAATAGAGAGAGGGGGGGGGAGGGATAAAAGGTGACTAAACTGGGCAAAAAGTACCGCGAAATATCGAACTGGCAGTGCGATTATCAGTGTGCGAATTATTAGTACTATTACAATTCGAAGCGAAAAAACATAAATGTCAACGTCTGCAATGACTCGTGGATCATGGTTCTTGACGCATTAGGCACCCGTGAGTGCGCGCCAGTCACTACAATGTTGCCCAGTTGCTGCTACACATATACCGGTTCGAACATATACGTGTACTGAACGTGTGACGAAGGAGTATAATACGGCGGCGACGATTACAGACAAACGCCCAGGCCAGTCAAGATTGCCCGTAACGGCGAAAGTATCGAAACGGCGCAGCGCATGTCAGTGGGAGGAAGACGACGACGCCCCCCGACCGAGACCTTGGGAGGAGCACTGCGCGAGCGGCTCCGTCGGGGTTGTTTGGGAAAGCCCGCGCGGATGACTGGGTTGAGGCCTGAGTCATCAGCCGCCCGCGGCCCGAGGACCCCACGATTGGGGGCCCCTCTCCCTTCTCCGGCCAAAGCACCAGCACAGCGCTGGCATGACAACCGAACATCGACACCACCGGAAGACCCCGACGAGCAGCCGGGCGCGAAATATCGTCGACAGTCGCTTTGAGCAAGACGAGGCAGCGAACACGGCAGAGCGTCGATTGAACACTACTAAGTGGTTCGTTTTGAGAAAGGAAAGGTTGGCGCTATCTTCTGCAGCCCTTGAGGGAGCACGGCTCAAATGCAACACTGTCCTGCTACAACGCACCTCACTGCCATGACACACACCTGTGGTGCCGGTACTTGCTGACCGGAAAATCGGCCTTTCACGCTAAAGACCGGGCGTAGGGTTACGGGTGGAAGTGATTGACTGATTGATTGAATAGATAGATTGAATAGATAGATAGATAGATAGATAGATAGATAGATAGATAGATAGATAGATAGATAGATAGATAGATAGATAGATAGATAGATAGATAGATAGATAGATAGATAGATAGATAGATAGATAGATAGATAGATAGATAGATAGATAGATTCCAAAGCAACAATGCGGCTACGAGAGATATCGTAATGGAAGGCTTTGAGTTTATCTCGACCACCCGGTGTTCTTTAACGTGCATGTAGATACTAGCGCACAAGCGTTGTTGCACATCGCCCCCATCGAAATGCCGCCGCAGCGGCCGGGGTCGAACCCGCGACCTCGAGCTCAGCAGCGCAACGCCACAGCAACTGGGCTGCCGCGGCGAGTATATCTAATATTGGTGCCTGTAGCTTCAGACGTTCCTGAGGCGTCATTTATTACGCTTTCTCTCTCTAAATCTCCAAGAAATAACGTTTTTCTACACGCATAAAGGCAATAGGTTTCAGTTAATGTACACAATCATTGTATACCGCTGCATTCGTGAGACAATATTTTGCTCAAAAAATTATCAATTCGCAAAGCCACAAAGTCTTTTGAAGCCAGATAGGAAGAAGTTTACAGGCAAATGTGACGCAACTGGTTGCCGTGCTGGCTGAATCCCCGAAGTTGCAGCTTCCGTAAACACGCCAGCAATTTTTGTTGGAAGGAAACTGTACGGAAGTCGCCACCCGTGATTGGGTTTTGCGTCTATTGTGGCTTAAAGGTACATTAAAAAGCTAAAAAATAATAATAAGCTGCATTAGTACATTGCGGTTCTGAAATACTAACCCCCCCCCCCCCCCCCAAAAAAAAAAAAAAAAAAAAGCGCTTAGCGTGGGAGAAGGTTCGGTAAATCAGGAAAGACGATAAAACTAAAGACGGGTGGCGAGGCCACCTTGAAGTTACCGTACGAGCACGCCATGATGTCACGAATTTTGACGACGTCTGCATGGACCCAGTAAAAGAAATTGCCAATAAAGATGAACTATCTTGCATTCTAAAAAAGAAAAGAAAAAGCCAAAGACTGGACTTAGCAAGTTATGATTACCTTTACTGAGCCACGACAGCCCAAATTTGAGAAAATCCGTGACATCCCACTGACGCGCCGAAGCTAGGGTTTTGGCGCGAAATTTAAAAAGAAATCAAACTACGACATTCGCTTTCTCTTCTAATAATAAATTTATTACCTCGAAATTAACGACAATAGAGTTCTCACATTAGGGCTCCTTTCACGAAACAGTGGCCGCTTTGCTGTTTTATTTGTTTAATGATTTATTTATATATATTCATTCAAAGAAACCTTACAGGCCCCTATAGAGGCGTAGAGCAAATGTGAGCATGTCAGGGGGTAATTTAGCAATACACATTCCTCGGTAGTGTCCCCCTTACAGTCTCGACTAAAAGTACCGACTCAAGCACAAAGTCTCTACGCACAAGTACCGAGCGAGCAGTAGGTGACACGTCGCGCCCACCGCAGTCGCAGCTGGTTCGGAAAGCATCGACAGACGCCCGTCAGCCGCGCGGAGTCACGTGCGGAGAGTTTAGCCGCCTTTACAAAAAAAATAAACGCGTAAGCGCACGATCACGTGCGCGGTGCACATGCTGCGACGACGCGGCCGGCAAGAACCAACTGGAGGGGCGGGGCTCAACTACGTCACACAGCACTAAAACAACAAAAAGGCAAACGACAGAATCAAACACACGTACGTTTGTGCACTCGGGGGGGAGGGGGGGGGGGGAGCAAGCCATCGCGATTTCAGCGGTCTTGCAAGGACAGTCGCGCGTGTTCACACGAGCGGGAGATCTACATGCACGTGTACAGTCTGTGACAAAATTTTCCGTGACAAATAAACAATGTTATTGGAGTATCACCGTTTCGCTTTGCACTAAGCAGGAATATTCCAGTCAAGCTGTGGCAGTAAATTACATTTTAAGAATGGCGAAAAACTAGATCATAGCGGTATGCCGCGAGAAAGCCAGGAACAACGGGTGCCGGCGCCCCATTGAAATGTCCGCACCAGCTCGCGATGTTGCGGATTCCGACGGTGTCTGCTGGCTCCCTTGTTCATATGTTTATCGGCCAGGAAGGTCGAATTCGCATCCTTACGGATGCCAAACACTAAACCAAGTGTCGAGAACCGCTACAACCGCGGCAAAGCCGGGCGGATACGGGAGTAAACGTTGCAATTCGTGATGTGCCGAATTGACGTTTCGACGCGAAGTTAAAAAAGAGCAAGAGGGCAGTTGGGCATTTATTTTTTTTTTTCCAGTAATAATCAACGCCTTACCGCCAAATGAATGAAGTGAAAATTGAACTTTAGATATATACTTCACCAGCCTAGACCGATTTAGTATTGCACTTAAATGTCCCATTAAATTCACAATATAATTTAGGCTGCGTGTCAAGTACGCTGGATTCGTTGCGGACAAAGAGTTCAAGAGACCTTGTGCTGTCTTTCAAAATGAACCCTCAAGCTCAATTTTCAACCCTTCTGTAGTTGAAGAGGGCGGTCTTTGTCCATTCGCCGACGATTACAGCGTCAATTCTGCGCATGCGCTGTCAATCAGGCGCGTTCACTAATTGACTCATGTAGCACACGTAACTTCACTGTTAGTCTAATGACTGGAATAATTGTTCCTGACGTGCAAAGTAGACGTGCTGGTGCACTGCTTACAATGATGCTGCTGCGGCCGGCACAAGATAAGTCGGTCCAAACCTATGTGTAATGTAAGTTTTGTGTTATAAAACCGCTGTTCAACAGAACAAGTTAGGGCCAACGCCAACGACCAAGAGCTCACCCAAACGAGGCAAGACCCGAACAGCTGCAGCTGCAATCACAACAGATATGGCAACTGCCGACAATTGTCTCCGAATCCAGTATCAACGAAATGGTAAGCACAAAGGCTAAGCAAAGATTTCGCAAAGCCATAGCCAGGTTCATGCGTGCGTTGTCGCTCAAGCTCGCTCTGGACTTTTACTCGAATATTTCGTGAACTTCGAGAAGCGCGCGGGCATAACGCATTCGCAATGAATTTCTTTGCCAGAGCCTAAGCCTCTCAACCATCCCCCCCCCTTTTTTTTTCTTTCTTTCTTTCTCTCTCTGTCTCTCTCGCTCTCCTACAAAAAGAGATAAGGACAAGAATGAGTAGTGACTGCTTACTCCTGTCACGGAAGCTTTCACAGCTACATAGAAAAGTGCGCAAATATTTCCAACACACGTGCTGAAGCCTACAAAACCAAGAGAATTTGTAAAGCTGTCTTCTCTCCGCGAGGCCTCTTATTGCGGAGAAGCCAGCTCTCACGAACGCTTTCAAATTTTTTTGAAGCTATACGCACGCACGCAGGGACAGCATTCGGGGCGCGTTCCGGAAGCACTACACACAGACCGCATAGCATAGAGAGCTTTAGCGTGTCCGCTATTCGGGCAAACGCAAGCGGACTGGGCGTTTTAACGGATGAGCGGACGCGCAAACGAGAACGCCCTGCACGGTGCCCCCCAACCGCCTGGTGTCGCACATCTCAACCAGACAAACAAAGAGCTAATGTTGCAGTAACCAAGTGTATTCCACATCCTTTGCTGCTGGAGTGAATTTTCAGCAGCGACGTAATCGTGTTGGTGCCGAAAACTTACACCAGCAGCAAAATAAAATACATTTAATTGCTTGATTTTTGGAGGAGGAAATGAAAGCCTGCGTTCTTGAATTTCGCGACGAAACCTGGGGGCGTCAGTGTGACGTCACGAACGTCTAAGTATATTCTCGTATTCCGGTCGCTTTGGCGCAGGACGAGTTCTCGAAACTCGCGTGGCCGAGTACTCGGTGCCTTTGAAATTCAGTTCAGTCCTTTATGACTTACACAGCCTTCTCTGGCGGCAAGCTATTAGTATATGCGTAGTTTACTAACACAGCTTAGCTTCATATTCCTGTCTATAGTTAGCATTTCGTGTCAGCCGTAGCTTGAGGCCCGTTGCCAGCTCCAGTTTCCGCGGCGCAGCTCCTCGGTTTTGCCAAGACGCCGAAAAAGGTACGGCTCGAGCAAGATGAGGAGGCCGCGGAGAAACAGAAACGCGAGATGCCTCCTCGAACTTCCCGCGGTACACAGCCGAGGCCAGCTACATACAGAGTTCGGCGAAAGCAAAAGACGACGTATAAGAAAGAACCAATAAATCGAATGGAAATCAGAAAAAAAAAAAAGGAGCGGACGAAAGTATATGTACGACGACGAAGCGAAACCAGAGCCACGCGCCAGCGTGCTACAAGAGCGGCACTGACTGTATCGATTCGGCGAGGGCGACGGAACCGGGGGAGGAGGGGTCGTTCCCGAATGCGCGAACGGCGACAGCCCAGCGAGCCGAGAACGAAAAGGACAGCCTAACGTCGACGGCTCGAGCAAGCCGGGCGTGCGAAAGAAAAAAATATTAACTGCAGAGAAGCTAGAATCGAAGCGCCAGGAAAAAACGAAAACAAAAGGCAGGTTGAAAGGAAGGAAGAACAGGAGAAACCGCCAACCAAAGCGGTGGGGAAAAAAGGGAGGCCGGCGAGCAGGAAAAAAAAAGAGGGAGAGAGAGAAAGAAAAGTGGAGGGGGCTGCAACAAACACACGAACGAACAGTTGACGACACGCACGATGTTGTGCAGGGTTTCGTTAAAAGCGTGCACTGTTCGAGAAGATGGCACCTAGAAGTGCCATGCGGCAATTATGCATTCACGGCGCATTTGCCGATGCATATTCAAAGTGTATGCCAGGCTAGCTGGTATTTCCAGGCTGTTTTTGTTAAAATTCCCCGGCGGGTCTACGACACTGGAGGTTTAGGCGCAATGAATAAGTTAGGCGGTTTCTAGCATGCCAAGTTACTGTACCAGTCGATAAAATGTTCATCAACTACTACCAATACCGTGTAAATCACGTGGAATGAACTATCAGATTTGACCGAATCACGTGTTTCACGATATTCCAACTACCCGAAAAAGCTCTCACGCTCGCCAAACCAGCAAAACACTACCATTATTTGCGGATTGCGTAAGCTCGTTTGAAAACCTGGCTTCCTTATGGCGTCCTGCTAGCTTCGCCATAACCGCTGCATATGGAAAATTTGATCAATGCAACCAGAGTGAAATTATCCTGTTCCAGAACTGATAATGTCCTTGAACATTGTGTTTTCCTCGATGGTAGACACCTAGAATAGCTAAGGCACGGCGCAGTTCCTTTTAATATTTTAAATTTTTAATATAGGTAGCCCATATTGCTTGTTTAAGTGCAGGTATCGGGACCAGTACTCCTGTTGTTGTTGTTGTTGTTGTTGTTGTTGTTGTTGTTGTTGTTGTTGTTGTTGTTGTTGTTGTTGTTGTTGTTGTTGTTGTTTCCCCGGGCAACCTGATCACTCACCCAGGAGCGGGGAAAGGGAAACAAGCTGCGCTACAGGCGAATAAATTGGATTGACGATTTAAGCGTTAGCTGCTTTTTGACCATTCTCATATTTCAATCAATGGACGGTCGGGACAGAAGAACTGCGGAGAAGAAATGTGCCGAAAATTGGGCACTGAAGCCGCAACTAAACAGAAATCTAGGGGCTCGGTGGTGTCTAAAACATGGCGTCTATGACTTGTTTTTAACTCCGCTATCGCTTTCGGCGCATGCAGTCAGCAAAAGCACGGCCTTCGAGATCCGCTTTTGTCACCCAGAAAGAGCCGTCGCTGGGGCGTGGGTTTGGGCACCACCATTTCAAAGCAGCTAACGCACTATTTGACAACCATTATCTATTCTTTCTACCAGAATTTCCTGTAATGTTACGACGATTATTTGCAATGAAACCGGCCTGTATTTGTTTTTTTTTTTTTTCTACTACCCTGCCTACACACGTGCGAGCTGTAGACGCCGACCTCTACCTACGCTGGAAAGCATCGGAAGACGCATTATCGCAAGAACGCTATTTCGGGCGCGCGGCGTGTCAGCGTGGCAGCAGGGAGCAGCTACGAGGGCTGTTGTGGACTGTTTGCAAAGCACTCGGCTGGACTCGGAGATTTTTAAGGAAACCACTAATGGGTGATAACTGTGTCGTACGTATACCTCCTTCCTGACACCATCATACTTTTTCATGATTCTTCCTCGACCATATTGCGCTGCGCGGAACAACAGGCTAGAGCATGCAAACTGAGGCCGACATATATCTTTCTTTCGTGTCATAAGTTGATCTATCTATCTATCTATCTATCTATCTATCTATCTATCTATCTATCTATCTATCTATCTATCTAGACTTTCAGAACGCTGCACGTATTTCCAGAGATCGAGCACAAAAAATGTACACAGAGGTGCGGAATGCGCAGGGAAAAAGAGAGAGAACAGACTGGAAAGTAACGGCCATTTAAAAAAAAAAAGAAAGAATTGAGTACCATGGATCGAGGAGGCTGAAGCGATACCGGGTTGTGCTAACATAAAAGAAAGAAAGAATGAAAGAAAGGATGCGAGCAAGCAGCACGGACGACAGCGGTGTTCCTAGAGAGCGCGGCGGTGGCGGCAGCCTTCTTGATCAAGCGGCGAGAGCAGCGCCGCTGCTGTTCAGGGGCCGACGCGGATGTGGCGGCCTCGCGAAGCACCTCTTGTACGCCGCGAAGGACGACGACGCTGTGTTGCAGGGTTGGCATCGAAGAGAACCCGGCACTCGCCCCGCTCGTGGGTCGGCGCCTACGGCTCGACGGAGTCAAGGCAAAAGAAAAGGAAATACACGCGCACAAGCGGGATCGCATAAACGCGCAGTGCCGTGCGGAGGCTCCTTGAACCTGTGGGGTTGACTGCTTTAGAGAGGGAGGGAGGAAGATGGAGAGATAGAAGGAAAACAGGCGTAGACAAGGTCCTTTATAAGCAATCAGTATTTCATTTTAACGATCACGCGTGACACCCGGGCCAACACGCAGGAGAATATCATGTCCCGAGATCGATTTCGGTCCGCCAAGGAATCTTAAACCTGCACCAAAATCCGTGTACACTGGTCCTTTCATCATCTACGTAGTTCCCGTAACCGCATCAACTAAACAAACACGGCCGCTCGACCTAAATGCATTGCGCGTTTTGATCGCGCGGCCGTGATCTAACACCACTACAGGCAAAGCTCAAGCAACTAATTTGACGACGCATTTCGCGACACTGGAACGATGAAGCCACCGGACTCCCACTGAATGGGCGCCCGTGCTTTCATCAAATACTGCCTTCTGCATTAAAAGAAAAACATAGTAAGCCATCAAGCATTTCAATTAACAAATTACTTAGTTGAATTCACCTGATGCAGGCATGCACTAGTGATTATCGCACACATTTCCTGACGACGAAGCGGCGAATAGTAGGTCGCAAAAACAGATTGCCTCTTCGCGTCCACAGAGCCATCCACGCTACCAGGCCTTGAAGACTGCCGCCTTTTCGTGCACTGACCACGAGTTTTTACTGACCATGCACTACTGCGGATGGCCGACGACGGCGTCCCAGCTTCAAAACCAGCAGTACCACCTCCGGGTAGCGGTGGCCAGTACCAGACGAATTACATCGACGCAGCACTTCGGCGAGCCACAGGAGCAACGTCCCCGTGTGCTTTCCAACGAGGCGCAGCAGCAGAGATCTGTGTACGTACTGACTCTGAGCTCCACCGACAACTTTCGGGGTATAAAAATAAGTATTTATCTTTCTTTCTATAGCATATATCGCCGATTTCTTGCGTACGCGTGTCATATAAACAAGGTAAGGCGGAAGATTTAGAGGGATTTATTTCTAAGCTTACAAGCAGGCGGTTGTGCGAATAACCAATACAAGTACTGCCACGTCAGTTTCCAGTCTTGCGTCTAACAGGACAGTCATTAATGAGATTGAGCGGTTCAGTTTTTCACCCACCTTGATTCTCACGGTAATAAACATGCACACAGGGAGAGAGAGAGAGAGCAAGAGCGGGGTGCATTAACGAAGAAAGGAGTGAATGGGGATACCACAGGAAAAGAGGAGGGGGGCAATCGCGTATACGCTCCAGTTGCGTCCCTTCAAGTGACGACGGCGACGGAAGCAGACAGCGTCAGAGGCGGGTTTGTCCCCCCACCACCCTTTTACTTCGGGACACTTCCCCGTCCGCTACCAAGGCCGACGAGGAAGCTTCTCTATAGAGACGCGAGGTTGCGTGGTTCTATAACGCTCTTTTCTGCGTACTCTGTTCCCCGAGGCCTCCTCCGTGCAAGGGGTGGTGGGGAGCTGGGGAAGCCTATAGGCTACCTCAACACCACGTTTGGCATCGAGGCACTCTAAGGAAGCCGAGGAAAGAGCAGGAGAAACCGAAGAAGGCTGGCAGGCGGTGATGACGCGCGTTTGGAGCAGCGAGCGCGCTCCGTATTGGCACAAGGAGCTCGGCTCGGCCTCCCTCTAAATTCGCGAAAGAAAACTTGTTTCGGCCGCAGAACGTCGGCGGTTTAATTATTGGAGTTATAGAAATTTAGGGTCCCCAACGTTTGGGAACGATGCTATCGCCAGGGGGTGAGAAAGAACGCGAAAGGTGTACTGCTATTCTCTCTCTTGTCCGTCTTTTCTTTCTCTCTCTCTCTCTCTTTTCAAGCGAAGCTTGTATTGTCTCACAGGTGTCGGCGGTGGTGGTGGTGTCACGCTAAAATCCGGCTGCTCTCAGAGTAGAGCAGGTGCGGGGAAAGCTGCGCCACCGCCGGATCACGTGATGCGCGCGACCAATCAGGGTAGTTTGGTGTGTCTCGGGGAGGGAAAGGGAAGGAAAGTGTGTTGGCGCGCACTCCGCCGGGCTTCTCTCCTTTCCCTTTCCATACGAACCCCTTACTACTACCTCAGATCAGTTTCGGCGCTCGGATGGGAATACCTGGCGCGGTGCGTAGCGTCGAGGAGAAGGCTGCGTTTGAGCAACGGCGCCGCGAACTCGCTCGGGAAAGGGCTCGTTGTCGACGTGCCGATTCTAGCGCGAGGGCTTCCGAAGCCCAGACGAAACGTCACCGAAGAGCCGTCGACCCTGAGTTTAGGGCAAACAAAGCGGAACACCTGCGACAGCGTCGTCTTGCCACAAGCTTCGTTTACTCCCATTTTCTCGACAGGAGAAGGGCTGGTGATTTTTTTTCTTGCGCTTAAGTAAGTCTTAAATATGATTAATCAGCTTGCCAAACAACGCATCTGTCAAGTGCAAAGGTACCCAAGCGCAGCACGGGTCCTGGGCATGCGCAGTGCCGCTGACGTTTTTGGCCAGCGTCAAAAGTTTCCATCGGCGTCAGAAGTTTACGAACCGCAGGTTCCGAGGAAAACTGGAATATTTCCGCAGCCTGGTATCCGATTTCCAGTCTGCATTGGTATATATGCGAGCGAAATATAGTGCTGTACAGTTTCACTTGCTACGGTCACAAATTGTTCAGAGATTCAACGTTGCATCTCACATCCAGCGTTCCACAAACTTTTTGACACCGACTGTAAAGCAACTAACGTAACGCCCAGGATGAGCTCTGAGGGAAGCGAAACGTAGTCGGGGGCGGCAAAGCTTCCTACAATAATCACTAGAGGGAATTCTGGCACTGCTGCGATCGTGCAGCCAGCATGGGATGAAGCAATGAATGAAGTACGTGGATTTGTCTTGTCTTTGTACTTGAGGCTTCAGACGTTCTTGTGGCTTCTTTTATTACGCTTTATCTGCCTTTACTGGTCTAAATTTCAAATTAATCTGTATTTCTTTTTTTTAATATGTAGAAAGCAATAATACTCGGCGAACACGCATAACCGCTGCCAATTGCAACAGTTCCGCTTGTCCATGCGTCCCTGGCGCAATGGTTTCAATATCCGGCTTCTGTGCTAGCAGTCCTAAAATCCTGCCGTAGGACTATTTTACAGATGTTTGTTAAATTATTTCTAACGCAGTAATTGCTTGAAAATTGCCACTTTGCAATGTCACGAAGCCATTATAAAGCCGGAAGGACGAAGTCTAGGCCAAATCCATCTACATACTACCCATCATTCACACGCTGCTGCCTTGCTTGCAGCTTCTGTGGACACTAGTGCCACAGTTCCCTTTAGTAATTCTGTTAAACTATTCAGCGAAGTATCAACCGAAGCGATGAGACCAGTGTGTCTGCAGGCCTGCAGACCTGGTAGGTTAAACTTTATTTTATTCGACTGACTCGATTGGTTGGCGTGTGTCAAACTGCAGAAGCGGCAGAACGAGTAACGACCACTGAATAATGTATTGCTCGTGCCGAATCCGGCGATACAATAGTTGCAAATATTTGCTGAATGCCATCGAATCCGCCGCAGTGGTCCGGCGGCTATGGCGTTGCGCCTCCGAGCACAAGGTCGCGGGCACGATCCCCTCCGCATTCCTATGGGTGGAGGAATGCATAAACGCTCACGTATCGTGCTTTGACGGTGTGCATTTAACGAGCCCCAGGTGGTCAGAATCAATCCCCAGCCTTCCACTACTGCGTCACTCGCGACAAACTGTGCAGTTTGTGGACGTCAAACCTCACAATTCGATCCAAACAAATCAAATAGTCTGACGCATGGCTGGGAAAAATGCGGAGATCTCGGGGAGTGATCCTGCAGTGAAAGCAACACGATTATGACGACGGTGACGTAGGCAAGCAGACAGACGGGTCACCGAGAAAGACAGGCACGTACGGAACAGGGCAGATCATACGCAGAAACATTGAAGACAAAAGAAAGAGACGCGCATTGTAGGCCGCGGTTTGGTAGCGGCGTCCGGCCCCTACGTGTAGGGGGGTGACGGCGACGCCCCGTCTTCGATAGGTGAGGAGGAGGCGGCCGCAGCAGCAACGGCGGGGCATTCCTACCAAATTGAGCGGTCCGCAGTTTGCCCAGCAGAGGTCGGCCGGTCGCCACAGTGCGCGCATACGGCGGATACTCCCTTCCTCCTCTATTCCTCTCGTACTACTACTACTACCTGCGCGAGGAAAAACAAGAGCTGCCCCCGTCTCTCTCTCTCCCACTCGGCAGCGTGGACACCGGTCCACGCCGAGCTAGCTGCCGGTCCCAATGCCAAGACGGGAAAACGCGCGCGCACGTTGAAGGAACAGAAAAGAAGAGAAAACGGGAGCAAAGATCTTACGAAGAAAGAAATGGACACGGCCAACGATAGAGGAACGATGCTCGCGCCCCGAGGGGAGAGGGAGAAAGCGCCCGGAGCTGCAGAAGCATCGCAGACGCAGAAACAGAGCATCGAGATCGGCGTCCGACGCCGTGGCAGAATCGGGCGGCGGCAGGGAGGGGGGCTACGAAAGAGAAACCGGTTTCCATACCTACACAACACGCACGCACACACGCACACACCGGTCAACGCGTTGCGGCCGGTGGGAGAACCAGAGGACCAAAATAGGAAAGACAAAAAACACCGGAGAGGGGGGGTATGCCTGGTCGCCGACCGCCGGCTCCGAGGAAAGAGCAACCGTGCAGTCCAGAGGGAAGATGTTGAGGGGGTCTCCCTCCTCATTCATCCTTTCTTCTTCGTTCCCTCCTTTTTGGTTGTTCGTTCGTCGTTTCGGGCACGCGATCTTCGTCCAGCAAGCAGTTCGCGCGATGCCTTCTACGTCTTCGCCCCGGCGGCAGGAGAGGAGGCGGGTGGGCCGTCCGGTCGGTCGCAGGGGTCGAGTTCGCAGGCGATGATCGGATGCTGATAGCCCTTCTTTTGCGCCCCGATCGCGACGCCTCCTGCTTCGTCTTTATTTTTTGTCCCCTCTCACTTTTCAAGTTCTTCTGCTGCTTCGGGCCATCGCTCGCTCGCTGACGACGACTGCGTTGACCACGACAACGGGCGAAAGAGCGCGCGGTGGAGCTTTTCTTTCTGTTTATCGGCCACACACTCGAGCTTCATTCGCAGAGGCATCGTACCGTCAGCGATACCTGCCCCCCCCCCCCCCCCTTTATCATTACTGCGGGTCGTCACGACGATACTAATGGTCGTCATAGGCTTATTTTATGTCCACACCAGAAACGAAGGCATCTGCCAACAT
This sequence comes from Dermacentor silvarum, assembly GCF_013339745.2. Lineage (NCBI taxonomy): Eukaryota > Metazoa > Arthropoda > Arachnida > Ixodida > Ixodidae > Dermacentor > Dermacentor silvarum. Next base: position 109,669,244 of record NC_051164.1, on the reverse strand, counting down.
TCTACAATTACCTTCGTCTCGTTCGAGCATACTGCAACCTATGGCCGGACACTTGCTAATCTCATCATAGCACACAATCCTCAGCCGGTGAGCCCGTCTCATTACTGAACAAAATAAAAAAATGTGTGATCTAACGTTTGGAAGCTGCACAGTTGGGTTACGAGGGACGCCATAGTGAAAAGCTCCATACTAAATTCGATGACCTGGAGTTCTTTAACGTGCACCTAAATCTTCTGCTGCTTCGGGCCATCGTTCGCTCGCTGACGACGACTGCGAGTATGCTCGAACGATATATATATATATATATATATATATATATATATATATATATATATATATATATATATATATATATATATATTCGTGGTTATCGGAATGCGGCCGTTTCGGCCGGGAATAGAACTAGCGACCTCGTGCTCGACAGCGGGACGTCATAGCCACCGACTCGCCGCGGTGGCTGAAACCGCGAGTTACCAACGAAACCACGGGTTGCCCGTTCTAACGCACTGCATAACACAGGGGGCTAACCATGGCCCTGGCCGAGGCAACCGAACTCCGAGAGACCGCGTACCCCCCTGCGGACACGGTGTGGCAATGCCCCGCAACAGGTAACGCCCGCATAGCAATCTCTACTGAAAATGCAAACGAAGCGTAAAGAGCCGTGGACAACCAAGAAGAGCTAACTACGAAGCACCTGCTGGTACCAAGTTTACCGGGACACTGATGTGTTACAGTGGGCACCGGAAGCCAGCAAAAATGCCACGCGCGTTTCGGACACGACCCATTCCAACCGTACAATGCCTGTTCCCAACATTGCCCTAACCTTCTGGGAAAAGAGCTCACCAATAGCACGGCCACTTGCCGGCAGTGGATGGCTAACCGTGCCGAGGCTGTGCCTGCCACCTACGGCGCTTTCATTCATTTATTCATTCATCCGAGTCAACTGCGAGCAAAACCGCTTTCCAAGGAGAGAGGTCGCCACAATGCCCCATAAATTTTGAGAGCCGAGGAAAGCCGCGAATCCAACCGATCCCTACTGTTACTGTTCTCATTTTTAGCTTGTAATACTGCCTTCCACTTCAGTTACAAACATAGGTTTCGAAAATTTACTTCCGAGATCGCTTGCAAAACCAACTAATTCTTGGCCAATCCCACACAGTGAGTACGAGCCATTGGCGGGACAACAACAACAACACCAAGCATCTGCGATGCTAAAAAATCACCGAGGAGGACACCCTCAGTATACGTGCGCTTGACACGTACGCACGGCGCCAGAGTCCAGAGCGCTTTTCCCGCCCAGATAGAAAGGTCTATATAAAGCTAATATCGCTGTCATCGCTTAGTTTACTTATAGTGAAACTGTCGCTTTATTTATTTATTTATTTATTTATTTATTTATTTATTTATTTATTTATTTATTTATTTATTTATTTATTTATTTATTCGCTTTAAAAGACTACCAAAAAGCAGCGCCACGTAGCTGAAATTGGAAATGGCCGACGGGAGAAGGACAACAGCCGGCCGGCCCACGTCAGTGGCGATCTCGCTTGTCGGACATCCCACCAGTGAAGCCAGATGCGCCAGGGTCAAAAGAGAGGGCACGGACAGGTTGTGCCGCCAAGTTAGTCAAACGCAGTCCGCGCCTGACCAGATGGAATGTCGACAAACAAAAGGGACGTGAAAGAATAAACTACATACGGCGCGGGTTCTGAACGGGTTTCGCTGGAAGCGCAACGCTGCCTTCTGTGTATGTTCTTTTCGACGAAATCGCATCTTGCGACTCGCATTCGCTTTGACAGAGCGCCAGCATAAAACGGATCCACGAGTTTTCGCATACCTCTGACGGCAGACGGTCGAGCGACTCCCAACTCGCCTCCGAAACTCAAAACGCGTGACCTCCAACTCTCCAAGAAAGCGCGCTTATCAAGCCCTTAGTGGCCGTGGTGCTGCGCTGCTAAGCCCGAGGTCGCGGGATCGAATCCCGGCCGCGGCGGCCGCCGCATTTCGATGGGGGCGAAATGCAAAAACGCCCGTGTTCCGTGCATTGGGGGCACGTGGTGAAAATTAACCCGGAACCCCCCACTACGGCGTGCCTGATAATCAAATCGTGGTTTTGGCACGCAAAACCCCAGCGCCCCGAGTATCCAAAGACGCTACATATTCATGATTGATAACTCGGTGAGCGACTTTGCGCCCACAGCAAGCTCGCGATGATGCTCTAAATATCTCCTCTTGAGTAGCGAGGTTTAGTCTGACCCACGGTCTGACCTATGCGTTTTACCGTTACCGTGATAGCGGAGACGTAGTGACACGGAATGCGACTATGCGTGAATTTATCTGAGAGCACCGCGGCGACAGTTCGCACTGTCATCAATGCCGCTTAGTGTAAGTGCCTTTCTGCATAATCTGTCTTCTTTCATTTTCTTTCCTTCTTTTTGTTTAAATTAATTATTGTTCACAATAATGTTTGTCTCTCTCTCTCTCTCTCAGCAATACCACAGTTAGTAGGTTGGCAAAGTAAACGCGACGGTTAACGGATGATGCGTAACCAAAACAAACTTCTATCGGACGAAATACGTATATGCATTAATATGCCAGCTGTAGCGCATAATGTGCATCCAGATGTTACTTCTATTAGCCTGAATGAAATAGATCAAATGCATACCGAGATCCCGAACGTGCAAGATACGCATCTCATTAGCGCAAATTTGTTAACACACTACCAAGAAATTAACGAAAACGTGAACTGGACACAGAGTGAGTAACAGCGGCGTCTTTGACTAGCAGCAGCGATGCGGAAGCTATGAATGGCGTCGATTCCAGTATGGCACCCGTGACGTCACGTGCGGGCCATCTACTCCATCGTCGCTATCACGACTCGCCCATTCGTTCGAAAGCACACGCCGCTGACGTGACGCCGACAGAACCTATCAACAGGACAACGCGACACTTTCGACGCCGAAGTGAGAAAAAATAAAAGGAGCGAAACCCAGGCGACAAGAAAAAGCGCGCGCACTCACGGGCACCTACAGATCGCAGCTAGGCGCCTGCTCTCATTAGGCATTCCGGCACGGCTAAACTAGAAGGGTAGAGACGGGCTCTCTCCCGCTCCCCCGTTTCCTCTTTCCAACCTCGAACCACATTCTACTTCTTCTTCTTCCTCATCGGCCGTTCAGGACAGGAAGAAGCGGCAGCCCGGTCAGCCACAGTCGTTCGTAAAAGAGGGCTGGAGAAAGGCAACAACTAATCGGCTACAGCGAGCTCCGCATCGCAAAAAAAAGATAATAATAATAAAAAATAAAAGCAGCCAGCAACAATCAACACACCAACAAACAAACCCCAGCTACTCTCGCAGTACCACCTCCTCTCCCTCGTCCACACCCGTCTCTCTCAACGGCCGATTCCTGCCACGGTGGGGGGTTCGGAGAAAGCGAAAGACCAGAGCGGCGGTGGCGCTGGTGGCGTACGCGACGAAAGCAAAGGCGAAGAAGAAGCAAGCTGGGCGATTCCGTTTCTTTTTATTTAATTTTTTTTTTCTCTCCCAGTCTCACGCTTCTCTGGAGCATCGCTAGCGCTGCCAGCGCCACCGAAGAAAGCGAGCGCTGTCGGCAAAAACAGTGGGAAAAGCAGACGGCGAAAAAGAGACGAGCAAACGATCAGAGCAAAAATAAGAGAGCGCCCGACAGGTATAGACGGCAGCGCTCCGCTTTACCCGGAGGCGGCGGCGGCGGACCCGATCATCGGCAGATACCCGCCGCCCACTGCTGCAACGGCCGAGACGAGATAAATGACATCTGAACCAGATGCGAGAGAGGCGCGGATGCGGAGAGAGAGGATCCGCTCCGCACACGGCTTCTTTTCGGGGAGACGGAGGAGAGAGAGCACTCTGCACTCGTCGTGAGAACGACGATGCGCGGCAAAACGGCGTCTGCGCGTGTGACGACGCGCTCCCGTTTCGTTTGTGTTTGACGAGCGTCGTTTGTGTTTTATTGGCGGTGTCACTCCCCCCATCTCCACTCGTTTCACACTGCGCTGCCCTTCACCCCACTGCTCCATTTCTCGCTTCAACCTCTCCCGCTACGACGCAGCATAAATGGCGGAAAACATGGGCGTCCGACTTCTCCTTTTGAATCTCGCGGCGAAACAGTGCCGCCGTTGACGTCATCGTGACGAAGCAGAGTGCACACGCATTCTTTTTTCTTCTTTTTTTTTTAAAGAAAAATGCGCAAAATGTTCCGACGCTTCAGCTTAGTTGATTTGCGTATGCAATGTAATAAATGTTTACAAAGAACCGTTAACGAACACCACAGTGAGCAGACGGGTTCGACGGGAAGCCAACCGTCAGTCGTTTTTTACGTGTTTCCTAGCCCACCAGGTCCTAGCGCTCCCTCGGCCACTATCTACCACGGTCTTGAGTGAAAATGGCCAACCGTCATTAGCAAGTGAAAGCGCGGCGGGAACTACACGTACAAAAGTGGAATAGCAGTTCTATTACTACTTGCGCTCCTTTGGTGACGCTATAGTGACGCAACTCACGCCACAATAAACAGCTAGTTGCGTATAAACAGTGCGCATGCGTAGAACGCAAGCCGCAACGTTTGGCGTTGAGTGCATAAGCACGCATCTCTAGCTTGCGTGTGAGATTTAAGGGCTCTTACGGTGCGCTCTCGCGAGATCCCGCAGCTGGCGAGGGTCAGATAATACGCTCTAACCGGAAAATCTTTCATGAAGCTACCTGCAGCAGAGTGCCACTACCACGTTCTGCTGCTGGGCACAAGGTCACAGTTTCGATTCCCGGCTGGCCTCTTGTCGATCCCCCTCTACCCTTCGATACATTAAAATCTCAGTGAGTTTGGTGCCCCCCGCTGGCTGAAACTACACAATGGTCTACGGTGCGCGCCAAGGACGGAGCTGGCGCGACAAATGTGTTGTCTCATAACATGGCTCGTACCCACAGGGGGGACTGGCCACACTGGGTTGATTGAAAAGTGCACCCAACAAAATACCAAAAGGGGGTAAAGGCAAACATTTAACACGAAGCATTAGGCAACTAAATGCTAACTAAATTTTGAGAGGGCCTATACATAAACTTAAGAAAATATAAAAATAAAATAAAGTGTCCCACGGTCGGTACTCTAGCAGCGCAGTAATCATCGACCCAAGGCTTGTGCCTAATTGACAGGCACCGAAGCACAAAATGTTTTGTGTTGTAAGCGCTAAACCCAGATTGCCAGTTGGAATTATGAGGAACATTCTGCGGAGGGAGGAGAAGCGGCGGTAAGAGAGAAAGAAATGGTCCATAGTTTCTGGTTCATTAAAAAAAGAATAGAGGTTAGTTATGGATAAACCAGATCTGTGAAGGTAACAATTTAGGCGGGGGGAACTGATTTCGCATTAACGTGAAAGGCAAATGTGGCTCGACGGCACGTATACAGTAGCCATTTATTTTTCCTTCACTGCCAAAAATGTGGCTGCAGTCGTTGTTCCGAACATACTATCATTCTAGGCAGAAACAAGGGCGACTTAACTCGCCTGATTACAAAAGCAGATCGGATCGCCAGGGAAGGTGATGCATGCGTCAGCAAGACTTCTATCGCACTGTCAAATAAAAAATTAGAATTTCTGCGCATGAATTTAAACTATCAGCGTCAGCATTTTGCAAGCGGTGTCTCTTAGATTTATTGTGAGATCTGTTAATTTTTTGTCTGTGGAATAAGTGATTGTGATAATGCACGTGTTTCTGATGCGCGAGGCAGAAGGGATACGCAAGGCACGGTACCCGGAAATAAAAACTAATTGTTGGAAGTGAGCGCCGTGTCTGTGTCTACCGTGTGCCTTCTTGTGTCCTCGTCTGTGAGCGCTACATTAGTATTCCAACATGCAATACGAACAGGCCCGCATTGCAAGACTAGTTTTCCCGAGGTAACGCCATTTATATTGCGGCCGAAAAAGTTATCGTCTCTTCTTCCTACATCCTCTCCACTTATTTTTCTTCCATATTTTGGTTCTTTTTCGCGTCACCCGAGCGAAGAAAAACAGGCAAGAAAAAGAAACTTGGAGGACGTGTAAGCTCCGCCCTTAAGAGTGGAACGCGATAGCGTTCAACGATCTCTGACTGCTTCGCTCAAAAAGCATAAAACAGCACAAATAACACGGCTATCAGACACGGGACTACACATCCTGAGCAGAACGAACATTAAACCCATATACACCACGGGAGGCAGAGCACCCACTATCTCCCGCAATCAGACATCACCTATAATAATCGAGCCAATACCCAAAAACACCCTGGCGGGCAGGCACAACGCCAGGAGAAAAGCCAGGGCAAACAAACTACGCGAAAGAGCAAACCGAGCAAGACCAAACCGCGGTCACCGTCGATGCCGCCAACCAGGGACACGACACATACACCCCGAGTCACGCTTCCAGGCAACTGCAAGCTTATGTAACCGCAATGTTTACCGGGAAACACTGGCGGCGAACGCCATGCACGAAGGCGAGCTTTCTGGTAGAAACGCGGCCTTCTGCGTGGGCCGATCCCGGAGGTAGTGCACATCCGCGCCAAATAAATAACATTATTTTCAGGTTTGTTTCATTGCTTCGCAATTTTAATACTTCAGTCTGAGAATATTTAATAACACAAAAGGCACGCACTGTCAGCGTGGCAATATAACCCGCATACAGTGCATGCCATAGCGTAAGGCGTGACATATACCTAAATATACACCGGAATTTTCGCTCACGGGACGCCAACGCCGGCTACGACGCCGACACCGGATTTTCTGCGACACGGGGCCCTTAGCGCTGTGGCGTTAATATTATAATGAACAGCGGGAACACGACAGCGGCGCAGCACGGGTCGGAAACGTGCTCGCCCCGCCGCTGCCGCGCCGGCGTCACGAACGTTCGTCAGTCACATTTCGACGGCGAGGCCGACGACGACGCACGACGGCGCGTCGCGCTAAATACGCGCCAGCCAGCCAGGCGCGGAGCAAAAGCTGCGCGCTCTTTCAGATCTGCCACAAAACAAGCGCGCACGCTCACGCGTCTAAGGGGAAAACAGATGAACGAAGCAAATCGGCCCAGGCGTTTCGCCCGTTTCGATTTTATCCAGCAGGTGGATTAATTAGGGCGGCACGACGTCGATGGCGGCGCAGTTGGTCGCGCAGCGATAGACAATAAATAAATAAATAAGCTGCGAGACTACTAGAGATCATCAATATTACTCGTCAACAACGGAAAAAAATCTAGAATAATCTCGTTTTTTTTTTTTTCTTTACGACCATGCAGAATATTTAGAAATCGCCTGTGGCAGTTATAGCATAAATTGTAGTCCTTGAGCTTGATTACTCGAAGCGGCGGACATTACTTGCACAAAACATCGAAATGCATTATCGCCTAATTAACAAAAACGTTTACTAATTAAGTTTGTCTTATTTACTGGGACCTCCTTAAACCCTGGGACCTCCTTCTGTACATGCACAAATATGTACTGTTTCTAGTATATGTAGTAAACTCGAATTCGAGTAAAATTCAAATACTGCAATTTAGGAATTGTAGCCGGTGAGCTTGCAAGGCATATCATATCCTCTCGGAACGAATTCTAAGGAGCGCGCGGGTTTCTAGATATGCGCCGTGAACCTCGCGGTAAATAAGGCACTATCGTTCCATTACTTTTTTTTTTTTTAACAGACCGCCGTTTTATGCACTGAAGCACAAAATTAAATGGAACGCCCACGTATTTCGCTGACACACTTTGGGAGTGAACATACCGAAATTCTTCGATTTGGACGGTGGTGTACTTGCCACTGCGTTCTTTCTTAGCTTTTGAAGTTTGTTTATTTTCGGACAATCATGTACAATTTTTTTCCGTAGACGCTGGCGAAAAGGCTAATAAATGCCTGACAGTGCTTGTCGCCCACTTCAGTAATGATCTATTTACACTATAGCCTCAGAGATCTGCACACCAGCAACAAAACGCCAGATCTCTGAGGTCATGCCTTACGCCATGGCGAAAAAGCGCCATGAACTTGAAGCGAAAGAAAAAAAAATCGGCGTCGTACTTTTTTTTAAAGGGATAAGAAAATTTAGCAAATCATTTGGAAGTTCCGCTAAAGTCTATTCTCCGCTAAACGTAATTTCTACCGCTGAACACGCTTGAATCCCTCTAGATAATAAGGAAAACCCGTCGGAAAGATGGCAGCACTGACTGCGAGAGGGCGCCACCTGTTCCAAACGACTGGACGGACGACGGCGTCAAGCGGTCTGTGCCGCCGCTGTATGGCAGCGTTTAGCGGAGCGGAAACGGAGGAACGGCGGCCGGAACTCTACGCGAATAGTCGCCCTTATCGAACAACGGCATCGAATACCGCAAAACCACTCGAGCGGCTCATCCGACCAAGGTTCCTTTCGTTCGTTACACATTCAGACAATGTAACCACCGCGGAAGCTCGCTCCTCCGTTCTGCGAAATTCCGCGAATACGGGAAAAGAGTCACGCGGTTCGCGTAATACGGTTCTTGACGTCGTACCGTGCCGTTACGCAGTCGCAGCAGGGTGCGTCGCTAGGCAGGAGGTTTCACTGCAGTACGCTGTAACGTGTCCACTTGGCTGAACTGCGGGGTTTAACGTCACGAAACCACACAGTGGATTATGAGTGACGCCGTTGTGAAGGGCTCCGGATTGTTTTTGACCAACCGGCGGGATTCATTAAACGAGCGTTCTCTCTCTTCCATCCCCATTCAAGTGCGGTCGCCGTGGCTGGGAATCGAACCCGCAACATCATGCGCATCAGCAGAACGCCATAGCCACTGAGCCACCGCAGTTGGTCGTATGATTGATTCGATATGTACGCGACAATTAAGTACGTGTCGCCGGTTTCTCCACAAAGTAAAATTGTACGAATGGAGGATGAGGACGATCGGCGAAGTGAAAACTTTCAGTTATTTAGCAGGTCGCTAAAATAAAACAAAATAGAAAAGGTCAACAATGCCGCGAATCGGAGAGCCAAGCATCGCGGCGGTCCAAGCCGCGTAAAAGTACAGCGCAGAAGGTTCGGCTTCCTGTCGGAAACTCCAGTTGCCACACCCGCGGTCTCACTAAAACCGTGCACCACGGCGAATGCTACGGGGTCAACTACTATAGGAGTCCGGAGAGCAGAAAAGATGGATGGCTAGTTTGTAGTGTCCGCCGCTAATCCTCCCGTGCGCAACGTCGGCTAAACGGAAGGATCCCGGGAGGATTAATGGCTTACACTGGCTAACCTGCAAGGTCCAACTGACACGGACCGCTCTCGGTCCGCATCGTCACCACTCCTAACCCCTGTTCTCCCCCTCTTCCCATTCTCCGGGCGCGTAATAGCAGGCTACAGTAGTCAGGCCGACCTCTATGCCATTGCTTAAATTTCTCTCCCTCTCCGTCCGTCCGTCCGTCTTGGCTAACCGTACTCGTTTCCGCAGTGAAACGCAGCTAGTTGTCGTTCATGGTTAGATATTTTTATTTTGTCCGTACAACGCATTACCCTTTACGGAATATCGGGTTACCGTAAACGTGGACGGCAGTAACGACACTGGTAGCGACAACGTGTGACGTTTTGTCCAGCCACAACGCGTGGTTTTTTTTTTTTTTTTTTTTTTTTTTTTTTTTTTTTTACATGGGTGCACTTGTCAAAAAAAAGAAAAAAAAGAGAACGGACGTCATGTTAGCGAAGTTAGCATCGAAATAAAATATGGTTAACCGCTGCGATAAAGTCTGTGTCTGCTCCGGTTTAAGAGAAACGAAAAAGGAAAATAGGTTCAGCTGCATGAGTAAATTACGCTTATGCAATACCAAAACCACTCCATCCGTGCGAGGAAGCAAATCAAGCCAGAAACACGCAAAAATAAAAAATAAAGAAAATAAAAACGGGTGGCGACGCCTTCTTGAATTTTCCATGATACCAACTCGCCGTGAAGTCATGGTTTTGATGCCGTCTGCTCGACCGTGTTAATTTTCTTCTCATTATTTATCGCTAAAGATGGACTGCATTGTATTCCGAAAGAGCTGGCGTCTGAACTTAATAACTTTCAAGAACCTTTTACTAATCCACAACGGCTCAAATACGAGAATGTAGTAAAATGAGAAAAGCGCAAAACAGGACACGGACAATACTGAACACAAGCGCTCTTTTAAATAGGAACAGAAAGTCCCTTTTTCGCGCACTTTTAATTTTTACTATATATCACGAACCAACTAGCCCCACAGCACGAGAATGTACTTCGAAATCCGTGATGTCCCACTGACGTACACGCGCCATGGGGTTCCGGCGCGAAATTCAAAATATGGAACTTCGGCTTTCATCTCCTCTTCCGGTAGACAACCTTTTACCGCGAAATTAACAACAACAGCGTCGAGACAGAATACTTCGTCAGTATAAACTGATTTACTGCTTATCTTTAGCGTGTACTTAAGCATCCCAAGATGGCTCCACCAACTGGCCTGTTGCAAGCCTGCGTCTCCGGTAACCCGGTATACTTCAGAAACTGTAATCCTTTTACGGTCAAGAATTGGAGCTCTCTGTTGACCGACGCTACCAGTAGCCTTCTCACTACACGGCACGGATCTGTCGAGAGGTCGTACATATACATATAGAGCAGCTGTTTGCAACTCGGAGAGGAGCGCCTGTTTACTGCTTTCGCTGTCAATGACTGCGTTCCCGGCGCGATTTATCGCTTCCCGTTGACACCCAATAAAAACACCCCGCCGACATAAAGCGCTCGTAGCGCCAGCTATCTCTCGTTATCCCCGGATCCCCTCTTCCATATTCTCCGCGATCAGTCACCTCGTGCGAGCCCGACAGTTGGTCAGCCGTGCCGAATCGGCGCACTTGAAACGAGCGTAAAAAAATTTATTCGCCGGACGGAGTCACGCAAGGGCAATGCACGCCACAGGGATGCGTGACGTGTGAAAATTCCTGGAAAAGGCGGAGGTATGAGAAGAAGAAAAAAAAAAAGGACAGAAGAAAACAAAGAAGGTGTGCGTCACAGGAAAAAAGAAACAAAGAAGAGTTGAAGGGGGTGAAACGTTAAAGAGCCCATTAACGGTTGATTCATGCGCGACGCAGGTAGTAAGGCTGTCCGCGCGATTTCCGTTTCGCGCACCACCGAATCACGTGGCGAACGCGCGCGCGCCGTCGATTCGTCACTAGAAATTCTAGGCGTAGCGGGGTCGTGCTAACGTAGAAGTATACCGGATGGCGTATTCAATAACTGTACCAGCAACGGTCGCAACATCTTGCGCTAGGAACGTTCTAGGGTTGCTCAACTAGTAATCATGCAACTGCAGAAGACAAGTTGGTCCCATCAACAATTCGGGTGGAGGTCCGCGCTGATTTGTCAAAATACAACGCAGCAAGACGTTAACAGCGGTGCCACTTGCGTCTACGTCTCGAAGTGCATACGTGTATGCTAACGCGCCTCAGTTATGCTAAAACTGCTAGAATCTTGAACTATGGTGCTACCGCTACGCGCCGATCAGAACCAGCACTGCTAGTAGCGATATCTCGCTGCGCTGTATCCAACCAGAGAACAAACAGGTATTACAGCATGCGACTCTGTTAAATACCAGTGCGCAAGAAGAATCAGTGGAATTGAAGGACCGGGTACTTAGACAAGTAACAAGCATACGTAACAACACATAATTGTTACAACTTCAAAATGAAAGAGACCCTCCTGGTCATGCTGCCTGCAACCGCATCCCACAATTTTCCAACAGAGTTCAACAGCCAGCACACAGTCATGCTTTCAACGCGTCATGCAATGGACCGAATGCTTCTGACGCGCGTGCGTTTCTCACTCCATATATGTGCAACTACATCTTAAGAAACAACTAGCCAAGGCTGACGACTGATGCGGGGTCTGCTTCAGCCAAACCTATAACTTACGGCGAACATCACGCCCTAAAAAGGACGCAAAGCTGATCGAGTAGTTTCACGATTTGAAAAAGAGGGCGCAATGTTAAGGCGAAATAAGGAGAAAGGGCGCGAAGAAACCACTTCTATGCGACAGAAGGTATTTATACGCGCCGACTGTGACGCCACATATTAAGTCGATGCTCAAATTGAAAACCAAGCTTCGGATTTTAAGAAAAAGTACACCGCTAGGTGCCGCCCGTGTTAACTGAAATGTCGGGGTCCTATACTAAAGAAATGTTTGCACTCTGAGTCTTCTCTTGACCCCCAACTATAATCATTGTTCATCTTGTGTGAATTTCCCTTTCTTGAACGCTTTGCGCGAAGCCCTTTCAGGGTGCTAATGTGGACATCGTCAAATTCCGCCACATTGTCTAATTCACCATCCTGTCAGTTCTGATTGGCCCAGAGGCTGCTACGAGATCCCCGAGATCGCGGACGTCATTATGACGTCCGCGATCTCAGGCAGTGGTTTGCGGCAGTCGGACGAGTTACCAGTGCGCGAATTACGTGGCCCACCGATCGGGCACTGGCGCGAGCAGGAATTCCATTGTGTGCTGAAGTGATGTGACGTCGGAGCGACGTCGGAGTGACGTCCGTACACATAGCCCCGGCCTGCCGTGTCCCGTGGGTTGTCCACTTCCTCCCCCCTCCTCCGCGCGCGAACTCGGGCTCCGGAAATGGTCGACCCGTACACGACCGGATTTGTCGTACAACGCAGCAGTCGCATGCAAACGCGAGGCATGTTAAACGGCAATAAGCACGCGAGCGTATACCGCGAAAATGATGAATCGCAAGAGAGCGAATCCGCCATCAAGCAACAGACGAAAGAAAGCAGACGACCTCCGCCGTCCGCTCGCTCGCTCTCCGCCGCGTTACTACCTCGGGAGCCCAAAAACAAATGAAGAGATAAAAAGCGGCGTGCGTGCCGGACACAAATGGACAGTCCCCGCCTCCGTTTCGCCGAAAGCGAAAGCGAAGAAGCGCCTTCGAGCGGCGTCACACACACACCGCACCTCTTCGCGTCGCCACGCGCACGCCGGAACGGTTCTGCCCCGCCGCTGCCGATGACGTAACGCGGCGAGCGTAGAAGCAGCGGCGTAGCGCGCGCGCGCGCGCTGCTCGTTCACGCGAGCGTAGCTGGCGCGTATCATCGCCCGCGTAGCGCCGGCCAAGAAGGGAGCGGCGCGCGCGATTCCGGAGCAGCAATAATGCGCGCGTCCCTTTCCACATTTCTCTTTTTCTTTCCTCTCCTCCGGCCAAAAAAAAAAAAATTGAAAAAAGCGTCTCTGACTGCAACGCCCCTCACTCCCTCCAGGCGCCAGTGCCGGGCTGGTTACGTCCGACCGGCCAAGCGCGGCGCCCAAAGCGACGCGCTCTTCCTCGGCCCGCCGCTTTTTTGCTCACGCCGCGGGAGGGACGAGCGACTCTCCCCCTTTCCCACTTGCCGAGGTCGCCAAACTCGCACTGGTTTGGGCAACACGTGCGACTTGGCCGTGTCGGAAATCTGTACGACAGGGCAGATGACCGACCGTGAATGACAGCGCGCTCCAGTCGACTGTGACCGACATTGACTGATACATACACACAGACACAGGTACAAGCTTGATGGTTGGCTGACTCGATGACTGATTAATCAATTTTGGTCGATCGACTGTATCAGCAATGTATCGCTTGTGTTCCTTTTTACCCTTATTCGTCCATGTCCCACTTGCACACTGCAGCATTATGGTCACCATTCAACTAGCTAACTGACGTTGATTGACTGGCTGACAATGATTAGCAAATCAATGTAATGATCGATCGACTGACTAAGCAATGTATCCCTTGTGTGTTCTAACCTTCTTCATCTTCGTCCACTCGTGTACTGTAGCCTTCCGGTCGCCGCCAATCAACTAGCTGACACTAGCTAATTCAAGTTGATTGACGTGCTGCAAATGATTAGTTTATCAATGTAATGGCTAATCGACTTACTCAGAAACGTACCACTAGTGCGTTCTACGCTCCTTCATCCTCATCCCCTTTTACACGCACTGTAGGCATCAGGCCATCAATCAACTAAAAGTTTACCGGCCTAATGCTACGCCAGGAGTGGCCCATGTGAAGCATTTTGCCCGTGGGCAAATATTACAGAGAAAAGCGTCGGATAAGTGACAATTATTATCTTGCAGCAAATTGTTGGGCAACAAAGGCGAAAAGTTTTGCATGTCACTCCTTCGTCACTTGAAAACTTGCACAGCGTCAACTTCATGAGCTTGCATGAAGCTGCTCACAGGTGCATATATTTGCTGAAAAGTAAAACACTTCGTGCAAACAACCCCAGGGCTATGAAGGATGTTCCAGAGGACAGCATTAGATAAGGCTTTGATCATGTAGGGTCCTTTGAGATGCACAAGAAATGCAGCATGTCAATTTTGTTCTGCATTCTGCCCCACCAGTAAGGTGCCAGAAATTGAGCCCGCTACCTCTTATGCACCGGTAGGATGATGCCACAGCTCCTCGCAGATTGCTACAAGTCACTGCATGTCAATGATCCTGACAACACATTCACCGATCTGGAATCTTTAGAGAAAGCTAAGCCGCCTTCAATCACACAGTGAGTGAAGTGAGAAGTGAATGATTCCTTTTGAGGAGACAGAGGCTTCAAAACACAAGCATAATGACTGGATCAAGCACAACAATGAATGCAAGCAGTGATAACACTGAGAATAAGTGCAAGTGCCAGTGAGAATTAATGTATACAATTTACTGTGGACATGAGTGAGAATAAGCAGGAGTGCAGATCAGTGAAAGAGCACTAGTGCAAGCTAGCTATGATAAGAACTATGAGTGAAAATGATAGTATCAGCGCAAATAAAAATGGCTACGAGAAGAAGAGAGTGCGCACAATAGTGACAATGACTGGACTGACATGCTTAAAGATCACAGCCGATGACAGTGGGGAACCTGCCAGTAGACCTGATCTTCAATAAGATTAAGCGCAACTGACATTACAGTGAGAATGCAGGAGATGACTGTCTCGGAGTTTAAGTGGAACAAGTGAATGCAAGCAGATGGTACGGTACTGTTGCATGAGAATAGCAAAGTATGTTAGATAAGACTGTGAGCTGAGTTGGGTGAGTGAAAATGGCCAGGTCCCACTACATTTGTGCACCAACAACAGCCCTAAATGTACATGAGCCTGAGTGTGAACACTTCAACACAAAAGTGTACATCACACTGTCCAAGCCTCTCTCATCATGACAAGGTATGCGATGTGCAACACATTGTCGGAACCACGTGCTACACAGGATGTGTAGTAGATCACTAAGAAAGCAGGTCAGCAACATTCTGTTGCTGACTTCACTGCAAATGCCTCACCTGAGGCATGCAGCGTGACAAATGCACATCCAATGAAAACAGAAACAAACATGATCTCAGTTCAACTGAATTTCTACAATACCACCAAATTCAATGGAAAACACAGGGAATGCGGGAGATGAAAATTCAAGACGATGAGCAACACGAGAACAAGGTGAGAGCAAGAGCCAGTTTCGACAAGTGGAGCTTGTCTTCTTCAAGGCGACATATGCTCCTCCTTGGCATAGTATATATAGGTAGGGTTTTTCTAAAGGTGAGAGAAGGTAAGGCGAATAAGTGAGGTAAATAGCGAGAGTGTGTTAGCGGCGAGGGTGTAGAATTGAAAAGAAAGATAATGCGCTACTGATAGTCGGTGGAGGAATTTGAGGCAGCGCTGTGTCAATGGTTGACGTGTCATTGTAGGTTCCTCTTTTCGTGGAAGGGGCCTGGATGACAGGGGGGGAGGCGGTAGCTGCTCCGCTGGAGGTCATTGAACTATCGTGTCTGAGAGAAAGAATAAAGGTAGTGACAGAAAAATAGTGCCCCTGGGGGGGGGGGGGGGGGGCAAATATATAAATAAAAGAACTAAAGGAATGAGTGAAAGCAAAGGGAGGCTGGAATATTATTGACAATCGAATAACGAAAAAAAACTAAAAAACTAGGCAACTCAATGAAAATTAACTAGGTGCTGTTGCCTATGCTTTGAAGTTTCACATAGCGAATAGATTCTAAGGCTCCTTTTGAAATGTTCATGCCTATTGGTTGCAATGTCTTGAACTTATGGATGAGGTACGATTCTCTATATTTTCTGTCTCGCACAGAATGGGAATTTGACTGTAGTATGTACAGTTTAAGTTCGTCAAAGTTATGACCTGAGCTGTGTCCGCGCGATGTCCGTTTAACGTGATGTTCATTGATTGTCCCGTTTCACCGATATATTGCTTCTTACAGAAGGAACACTCAAGCATATAAATTACATCAGAGCTAGTGCAAGTAAAGCTAGTTTTCACTTCGTGTGTGTAGCCATTTGTGGTGCATTTAATTTAAGGTCACTTTGAAGGTGCTTGCAGGTTTTGCACCTGGGGCGAGAAAATGCTTTTATTACGGGGGAATGATGTTGGCTGAATTTTGCACGCACTAACATGTCTTTAAAGTTCCTGTTGCGGCGATTCTGGTGTAGGTTGTTTCTTAGCTAATGCCGACTGCCTCGTCATAAGCCCTGTCGGGAGGAATTTGTGGATGGTTTCGTTTCGCTAGCGTTACATTAAGGTCATTTAGGTGGTGGATATAATCGTTGTCTTCGCTACAGATTCTTCTTATTCGTTTTGCTTGTCCGACAAAAATTCCTCACTTGCAGTGTCGTGGGTGATGACTGGTGTAGTCTAAATACCGCTGGCTAACCGCAGGCTTCCGGTAAAGTGTTGTTCTCAGTTTTCCATTTTCTATGTAAACCGTTGTGTCGAGGAAGTTGATCTGACTAGGAGAGTGGTGAGCAGGAAACTTAATATTCTGGTGAAAGCGGTTGAAATGGCTAATTAGGTCAGCGCGTTTGTGCCGTGTAGCCAGCCAGAGAAAGATGTGTTACCCTTTCAAGAAATTCTACTGACATTCAGAATGGCAATCTGCATTTCAATAAGGCTAAGCATAATATACAGAATGTAACAAAACATGCTTGCAGAGACAGGCAAAAGTTATTTCTTTTGTGCACAAACAGATTAAAGCTTGATCAGCAAAGAGGGGCAGCCACATGATATTACAAGCCTGCAGAAAGTTTAATTTCAGAGCAGAAATGCAATGTTTATCGAGAGCAGGCAGGTATGACACCTCTTAGCAGGTGCTGCCTTTAAGCTAGACAAGCAAATGTCAGCATGAAGTGAAATGGCCATAATTATCTCGATGTCATACAGAAAAGTCCCATAACTTGTGGAGACTGAGTCAGACACAAACTTAGACAGGAAAAAGATTCACAGCTGTTACATGCTTCTCAACAGTGCCATAATTTTGCACTGATAAAAGTGAGATCAAGCAACCATGATAACAAAAATGACCTGCGAGAGGAAAGTCACCTCCATTACCAAACAAAGGAATTAGGGGTGCACAAACATATAAAAAAGTGAATAGGAATAACTACTTAGTAGTAGTAGTAACTGGTTGTTTATTTTAAATAAAATGAAGAAAAGGAAAGCAAGGAAATTACTGCTCACCACGCTGTAACTGTCTAGCAACATCTGCTGTGGGGCGTGGAAAGAGAGTGGGAGAAAGGATAGACTAAGATGAAGGAAACTATTTACGTAATGTACAATGTTTTACTTGCTTGGAAGGGTTGGACGTGCTAAAACTGTGGTGTAACTCGAGAAAGGCATGCTATAAGTATGTGAAAAGGCATGCTACAAGTAGTACGTGGAATGCAGCTGCTTACAGTATAGAAAGGCACATCCGATCAACTACTTATTTCTGTGCCACCTTTTCGGTGGTCGCAACCCCCCCCCCCCCCCTTCAGAATAGTAAAAATTTTCCCAAAAGCTAATACAACATCCTGCTATTTAATACAACCCTCAAATCATATGGCTGCTGTTCAAATTCAAATACTTTACTCAAACACACCTTCAGTAATTTGCACTTGAGGATGATTATCATGCAGATATATTGACAAAACAAAGAAAGAAAGAAATTGATTGGGATTGCTCACCTGCCAAATCACAAATCAATGGATCAAAAATCAAAAGCTGCATGGTGCAACAGAAAAAGAGGTTTATATCATATTCAAAAAATTGTCTCAAAGCGATTCAATTTGGTGCCATCATTACTTGATTTGCATGATACTCAGCGCCACCATTATATGACTCATACCCGATTCCGTCTCAAGAATAGCTATTTTAATGAAAGAAAATTAACGGCTGGGACGTCATTCCTTTTTTCCACGGCGGCACGACCATGACTGCACATGCCTCACCCTCTACGCATGTGTTTGCAGCTACTTGAATGTTCACTTCTGAAGGCACACTGAAAACTGCCTGAACTGCAAAAGCTTTGCTGAAAGTCGGAACAGCATTGCTAAGATGGCACTGAACAAGCTATGTTGTAGCTTGTCCACTCAGCTATTTCGAGCAATGACATTGACTTGTTCTGGGCAATAGCTTCCAGCTTCCCATATCTGCTTATAGAGGGACCGACCTCTTAAACAGTTGTTTCCTTCAAAATATTTTTATAATACAAGCACAGCCGACAGTAAAACTGGAATTAACTGCCGCTAGCCCCTAGGAACCTCAAATACGCTTGTTAATGCCTAATTGGTTTATGAACAATCCATAAGCTAAAACCTGGTTTTAAGAAACCATTGTCTTGACACTTTGACCCTTTATTGACGAATGTTGCCTAGACGACATACCATAAAAAAATTCGGTATTGAGTACGAAATTTCTGGCTGAATGACAGGCAGCAAACATCACTTGTTGGTTTAGAGCAGGAATATAGGATGAGGAAAAAGTTTGCGACATGACTCAGTTTCTTTTGAAAGCTACGGTCAGAAGAGACAGACCAATGCAAGATATACGGCTGCAGCGGTGTCGCACATGTGATGTAAAGTGAACGAAGTGTACATCTATGGTTCACATACGATGAGAGCTGTCTACACAAATTCCAAACAAAGCCTTAGGTCGCTTGAGGTGATGCCCACTTCCAGTTTTCTGCCTGGAGTTTCCCGCCTACTGCTGAAATGCAAAATATTTTCTCTTTTCGTTGATTATGCTTATTTTCGACGTGTTTTGCACATTTAGATAGAAAATAAGAAGCTTTCACGGGTATTTATGTGCCATCATTTTTAAAGGGTAAAAAAACTACACACAAGGTTCGTTTGCTCATTCAGTTCCAAGCCGTCACAAGCCATAAGAGACACTATAAGAGATTGTTAATTTCTCTAGGTACACATATTACTATTCACATTTTAGAGCCTATAGTTTCATTTTTGCTGCTTTCCCAACAACTTGATGGAATCCACCACCACCCCATTTCAAAGGGGATGCCCATAATATCCCTCCCCATCCAGGTAGCAGATAAATATTTTTAATGGCAACAGCGCAAACTAGTGGGACAAGGAAGAGAGAAAGACGGCGCTGCGTCCGTCTCTCTTCCTTAGCCTCGTTTGCACTGCTTCCGTTCTACATAGAATGCACAAACTAGTCAAAGAACAAACTCTCTTGAAGCAAATTAGTCACTGGAAAAATCACAGAAGTGCGCAACTTATCATCAGTGACTGGAAACGGGAGTGTGAACCAGGAAGTCGCACCATTGTATTGTGTGCAGTTAACCTAATGCGACAGACAAAAATTTCTTCAAATAAAAAGGGAAACATGCTCCATTGTGCAATTAATCAAAACAGCACATTAACCAGAACACAAAAGCTCGCGCGGAGTCCCATCAGCCGAAACTCACGCAAACAAGGAAGGCAGAATGGATACGACAGGAGACGCATTTGTGAAACGCCCGGCAACACCCCCACACACGTAAGCAAACTCTGTACACCAGCTGTTAAAACATGCATGCAGTGCTGCCAATACAAAAACTTGCTCAACTGATGCCTACAGCTGCTGCGCAGGTGCCAACCCCCAACCCACCACCCTCGCCACCGTGCAACCACTACACTTTGCTCATGTAGGACAGGGAATGTTCGTGTTGGAAGTCCTAACAAAAATGCAAGCACGTACCATAAGGCCAGATGGCGTTAAAATAATAATAACAGCACAGACAGCAATAATGAAGCATGTAGCAGTAATAAAAATTGAGCCGCGCCACCGATTCAAATTATCTGTGTCATCACACAATGGGTTCCGAGCGAGATAAGAATGCTGACCCAGTTTCATCACGATGGAAAGCTTTCACCGTGACAAACTATACTCACGCGGTACGGTTCATGAGAAGACAACCCAAAATATACGAGCAGGAGATATGACGACAAGGTGTAATAACAGGGCGAGGCAATGAGGAGAAGCCTTAACAGAGTTAGCAGCGCCACATTAAAGGTTATGAACAAAATCGCAGCAACCTGCTTGTGGCAAGCAGGTCACGATTTCGTGTTGGTAAAAAGATTTATTTAATTACTTACTACACACAAAATAAGTGCGAGAAGTGGACAGAACTATCACATAATGCCTCAAAAACAAGCGGCTCAGGTTCCAGTAAAATGCAGTAACTTGGCATTGCAGTTAGTACAAACGTTTTTCAAAACACTGAGCTCCAAGCGCCCATGAACAAGAGAAAACGGAACCTTTTTAAGACTGGTTTTGCCATCAGTATAAGTGCACTAAACTTCAGAGAAACAGTTTCATGCTATGCACAAGAGTCGTGCATTTGCACTGGTGATTCTGTACTTATAACTGCTATAACTCAATGACATGGGCAATGTGCTCAAAACACGAACGCAGGATACAAGTGATACTCAACTCCAGGCTACAACAGCGCCTTGCATCAGCTGCACCTCAAATGATGCACTGCATTGAGAGCAACAGCAAGTGAGCTACTGGTGATTCAGGAAGGGTCAATGCCTCATCCATCCTGTCTTTAAGGCAACACTTGTAGCGCATATCAGGGATCTGAAGTAAAACCAGGGCACGCTGGTCTGGCTTTCCCTTCAGAACTTCTATCTCATCTCATACAGCTGATATTAAGTTGACAGTGTATGGTACTGCCACACGGTCAAGGAGTGCTGTGTCCATTGGATGAGCCATAAGCTTTCTTTTCCAGCGCAAAGACGGAACAACCAAATAGAAAAGACAGAGCGCGGTTGTACAACTAGCCCAACATTACATCACTAGTCATAGGGCAGTGTAGTGTATGGGGTGATATGCTGCATACAGCATCTTCATGCACCAGATCTGTTAATGAAAGAAACCCAAGTATGTTGTGGTGATACCTTTGCTTTTCAACTACTGCTTCAACCTGCACCTGTGGGTCACAACTTATACCTTACATGATGCCTGGTTAGTGTTTGTTGTTGGACCAATAATAAGGCCTTGAATAGTCACTCTGTGGATGTTATTCTTCTCATTCACTGCCAAGAACAGAAGCACTGTTGTTCCAAGCACAGATGGGCTATACCTACAAGCCGCAGACCTGAAAGGAATGAGATAAGCAAGTACAAAGAAGCGGGCAGCTTACCTGAGTTGTTAGGCTCTGAAATCCAAATTTGCGCTGAAAGAGACGCACGAACTGCGACACGTATGCTCCCTCCCAGAGGCCTCGGATGGCTTCAGACGGATTCCCATCTGGAATAAGACGCAGCAGGGCAAAAGGAGATGTCAGCTGCCGCTACTTTTGAATAGCTAAGTTGATCCATAACTTTGGAAATTCATCACTGCAAATCTTTAGTGTGTTCAGAAAGGCCAGAATGTAATATCTTGTAACGTATTGTGCCACTGTCATTTTGTGCTCATTCCGACAGAGTCAGCGCTGTTAGATAACCTTACAGTAGTTCTTGCAGCTGATGATGAGATTTGCAAACAAGAGGGTGTAGGGCAGGTTCAGCTGACAAAAACAGCAGTACTCAGAGACAACTGTAAGAAACCTGCTCCTTGCATTGCAATTAATTTGGTGGCACCTGCGATAGTCAGCCATTCATATGCAAAACATGCTCCCCCCACCCACCTTTTTACCAGTCAGCATGCAAACATGCTTTTGCTTCTCTGTTAAAACCAGCCCACAGTCAATTTCATATGCAATGACACTTTACCACAACGTGTACTATCAATGTAAATTTAAATGCAAACAGGTTTGGACAGACTAAACGGCACTTTTCTTTTTGCTCTGCCTTAGTAACCTTTTATTACACATGTGGCATTTGTTCTCTAGAAGGTAGTTAATTCACAGAACCTTTAGCAATGGAATAGAAAAAGCTACAACACCGTTTATTCATGCAATCCTCTGTAAGACATGTTCTGGTTGTCATTTTCCTGTTTGTGTTTCGATTTATGCTTATGGTACAACCCATAAACAGGGAATGACAATACTTTCGAAAGGGAGCACAAAGATTTTTGCAGAGGTACAAGCTGGAACATGACTTTGTAATGTGAAAAGATTGCTTGTATTAAGGAAAGTTATGTAGTACTTTCTCATTTTGGTGCAAGAAGCAAACAAGCTGAACTGCACAGAACACAGAGTTCAAAGTTTTCTCTTTTATACTGGTCCACTGTCTGCATGATCAGAGCAGTCCCCTGAGCATGTGGTAGCTCTGGAACTCTCACGGTCGTCCCAACAATCCAACATTCAAAAAAGCACCACATGTCTGGCCAAATGTGCAGTAAACTGTGCACTTTCAGGAAAGACTGGATATCATGTGTTTGTTTGCTTCCACTCCTTAGACTTCTAGGCTGCACAAAACTGTGGTCACCCTACAACTGCCTGCTGTGTAAAACTCGGAACTCTCCATCAAAATGGCATATTGTGGGGGACCAGTGCATATTGCAGTGATTGTTATGAGCATAGGTTTGGTAATCACTTTATAACACAGTGAAAGATGCACTTCAGCATGTAACACTGTGGTAAACGCTGCAAAAACATCTGACATCGTCCAATTCTACAAAATTATGGGTTACTTCATCGAGTGCACAGAACTACACAGCTGGACACTTCAAAACACTCAACAACTTGGCAAGACGGAAGCAACGAAATTCCCTGAAATCTATGCCATTTTACTTGAAAATAGTGACAATACAAATATATATATATATATATATATATATATATATATATATATATATATATATGCCAAGGCTAAGTGGCTTCCATGACTCATGACAAAGATAAGTGCAATGTCGCAGACCACGGAGGCAACGCACGAGAAGCAGGATCACCAATCCCCCTTTTATATAGTGAACACGATTGTGACAAATTATTGCATATAACGAAGCAAATAAAGAAAATGACGTGCCTATATCAGCTTCTCGTAAATTATGCTTATAATACCATATGTAATGAAGGTATTTTCATGTCAGATGCGAGTTCGCTATACTGAGATTCGAATGTAAAAGTCATCACTTGCAAGTGACAGTACTTCTAGCCCTTGACTACATAAGACAAAAGAAATTTGCGTCTTTTCTTTTTTCACAAAATTTTACCAAGTTCCAAGTTTCTGCATGAAATACAGTGTATAGAATGTGCTGTTTACAATTGCAAGGTATTCATGCTTCAGTTTTAGCTATTGTAAAATTCCGCCTGATGAAAAATCGCTTGAATCCACTATTCAAATTCATAAACTTCTTCAGCCACACAAATTAAAAAGCACATTTAATTCAGGCAAATATTTCTTGCTGTATAGCTGCACGCTTCCCAGGTTAATTAGTCTATTTTGACTTATGATAGACATAACTTTTCATCAATTTTCACATCTGACATCTGGTCATTACTCCAAACCATGCAACAAGTCACGATCACCATCATGGATGCAAATTAGAGTGCCTACTGGCTCTGTAGCCCATGAGTAGCAAAAAGCCACGATCGACTTTATTTGATAACACAATTTTCAATCATAGGAAAAGAAGCAGTGCCAATTTTATTTTTCTAGACAGGTGAGAGACATACTGAACGCAGGAGTCCTTAATTGCTTCAAATCTACATGTGCACCCTCTGATGTTTTACAGTTTCAAGTTCAGTTTTATCCACATCAGACCTGATTGAGATGTGGTCTGCATGCTGCACATGACCACAATACTTTCCCACCAAAATATTCAATAGAACAGTGAAAATAGTCAGGATTACATGGACACATTTTCTAGAAAACCATTCCCCCTCCCCCTCTTCACACACACACACACAGAGAGACAGAAGATGGTTCCCATACTTTGGCTGAATAGGAGACAGGTTTGGTGATGTCATCTAAAGAGACAGAAAACACCGACTTCGAGCACCATCTGTCCATGGCTACTTGGTGTGGGAAGCGTAATAGGGAGTGACATAAAGCAGAATGGATGACGCAAGAATTGCAACATTGCTTTTCATAACTCGGTTACTTTTCAATTCAAATGTTGCTTCTTACTGCTTGTCTTTGCATGTCCTGTTCCTGTATGCTGTTCTTATGCAGCTATGATCAGTCTTCTTGCTTAAAACTTCCCTGCTTTCAGCACGACTTCTGCAAGTGCTCATTAAATAGCAATGCTAACCAGGTGGTCTTAATGTGTTACTACAGAACAACAATGGTTAGTTTGGTCTGGTGAAGTAGCTGTTTTAAGACTTAATTTGCGCTTGCCGGAGAAGCTTGGTTATTGGCCGAGGAAACGAAGGACGAAATTTTACTTTTTGAATTTCAAGCTCGAGCTGCGGTGCCAGAATTTCGGCACAAGTCGCGAATTTCAAGGTACTATTAGAAGTTACATGTTACCAGGCTGAGCCTTAAATTCTTTTAGAATGCAAGGTAATCATCACTGACTGTCTAATTCTCATTACATCACAAGGAGATGGTGCACAAACGTCAAGCACATTTTGTTTTAGTCTTTTTGTGGCTTAGCCAAGGCACCGCTCGCCATAAGAATGACCTTCTTGGCACATCAGAAGCACACTTTACCGACCCAGGTTAACGTCTCCTTTAGCATCCCTTTTATATAGATCAAGCAGCCTCAAGCTTTGTTGCACAACATCCAAAGCATATAACCGAAATATATTCGTGTTCCTACAAGCAGCAGGAGTGAAAAGCATGTGTTTCATTGCTGTGGAGTAAAACGGCGCCCTTGACAAGTTTGGCCTTCCAAGACAGTTCCACAAAGACCAAAAAAGAAACTTTTTTTATTGCCTAACTTAGCTTGCTCCAAGTGCTACAGGCCCTGTTCAATGTGATCAATGCAACCCCAACCTCTTATACCGCCCCCCGCTATCCAATTTTATGACGTCCAGCATTTTCACTTCATAACTGTCATCTTTCAATGGCCACAATTAGAGGGAGTGAAATCTGGTCAGCAAGCACAGAGAGGAGCTCATTCACAGTCTTACACAATCACCACACATTATCCTAACAACTATGTTAGGTTCTCAAACAGGACAATAACACAGAGAAATAAAGGCTTCTGAACTGCCCTTGACATCCGCATTGGCGAAATCCAACACAATGGAAAGCACTTTTTTTTAATGGCAGTTAATAAAAGCTGGCCAACTTTCGGTTATTCCGTATTTCCTCAACACTTAAGCATGTATGGTTTGCCTATAGGCATTTTCAATGTTTACATTCAGATGCCAAAACATTCACATTTATGAATGTCCCAAGCACGTGCAGGAGACAGATGCTACACCGCTTTACTAGGCCTCTCAGGTGGATAAACAGTCCAGTATGAATTAATGGTGGCGCCAAAGAAGTGTTGAAAAATTCTACATACAGTAGCTTCTTGATTTCCTTTCTACAGCACATGTGACTCAGCTATTCCTATATGAAACTTGTGTTTTCCCAGCTCCAGGCTTTAGGCAGAGTCCCTACGTGTACCCTCAGGAGCAAATGTTTAGGGACCGTGGTGTCGGCAAAAAATTACATATTTGTGATGGTGCAGCTGAGTGATGTAGAATTGTGCCTGTGCACTGCATTGGTCAAACAACCAGATGCAGGCTGTACCAGTTGATATCAGATTGTATGCCTAGGCTGCAAGAAAAGAATGCTTTTCTCCTGACACCTGTGGCCTCCACTTTTACTCGCAACTTTGAACAGTTTACAATCAACTGGATGCCGACACACTTAATTGATGCCAAACACAAGCGTGTGTATCAAAAAAGCTGGGTGAGGCTAATGTAACAATTATATTCCAATGCTATTCCTTTTCGCACCTTGTCAATGGTCCAAGTGGCATTCTGCCTGCATTATCACAGAGTTCAGCCAGTTGTGAATGGTGGGTGCTAAGAAAAGAATAGAAATGAGCAAAAGGAATCCTTACATTATACCAGCCCCGATGTCCTCCCTAATGCAAACCCAAGAACGGTCGACAATGAAAAATCAGGTAATTCCTTCTGCTCCTGTCTTCCCATCACAAGGACCTTCCCTCATGTTTTCGAACATTTTTAGGTGCCGGAAGCTTATAGCAAACACCAAACAGGAGAACTCTAGAAAGGGCTGTAAAACGTCGCACCCTTTTTTTTGCCTGATAGCTGACATTAGGCTGTAGCCCGCCTTTTGTAAGAAACTCTTCAAAACCAAGAACTTCTGTGTAATACTATCCAACATTTTGGCAAACTCTGGTGGCCCTAGAAGTATATGACAGTCATCCCGTGAAGCTTCTTTAAAGGGCTAAGAGACGGAATTGCCGTTTCCGCATTTCCCCACTGCTCAGTGAAACTGAAGCGGAAATGACTGCTAAAGCATCGCCAGCTCTTCAAAACAAACCACATAATTTTAGTTCAGCGTCGCCGAATAGGCTGGACGCCTTCAACATCGCAACTGCGCGGCGTGGTCAGCGCTGAAAAGTCACGTTACAGCGTCGCAAAAGGAAACTCGGTCGCTGTGTGGCCGATTCTAGCGCTACTTCTCATACACGCCGATATATCAGGTCGAACACATTGCAAAAGCCGCTGACACGTGACTAGCGTCCTCTGCGGTGCACAAACGACAATTCTCGGCCAGTACGACACACTGACAAACCTAGAAGTCGATGCACACGTCGTCTCATTTCGGTTTCACCGCTATTCCTGGATTCGGCGGCCGGTTCCTGCGGGTTTGCAGAGACGCGGGACCTGCTGGAACGCTTTTTCGTGGTGTAGTAGGTTCGTCCGAAGCAAAATAAAACAACGAAAAATGCCAAGGCGACAGCGCATCAAGTGCGCGCGTATACTATCGCGCGTGCGCACACTTTCGGGGTTTCGCGTGCAACTCGCGGTCGCGATGTTCATAAAAGCCTGCTGTAAACAAAACGCGCGGCGAGGGATGCCTGGCCCATGAGTTTGGGGTGAGGGGAAGGGGGGGTTGAAAACGCGGCGGCATTTCGCTTCGCGGCCGGAGGGGGCCACGACGACGAACCCGTGAACCTGAGGAACCCGGCGGCGGCTCCGCCGCGACTATTGTCCGATCAAGATCAATCCCCCCGCTCTCCCCCGCCAGCCCACTTGTAGTACCATGCCGAAAGCGTGCGGTCAAAAAAGAGATACAGGGAGTGTGCTGACCTTGTGTTTTGAACTTCCTTGGCATCTTCTCCGAAAGTCACCTAAGCGCGGTGCACAGTTCCTCTGAATCACTGATCCGGACATCCATGCTTGATCAGTCATGTTGTTGCCATGTGATTTTGGGCAGCGCTTTCGGGAGATCAGCGATTGTGAGTCCAGCAGAGGAGAAGAGAGACTCACTAAAACAGCAGCAGAAGCGGTGGTTGGTGGTTGTGGTGGGATGCAGCAGTGAAACAAACAAAAAAACAAACGAAAGAAACACTGGCTATTTCCCCCAGCCGCAAATGGCGCGAACAGGCGCGTTGACTCGAGTTTTCATCACACGTTCAACGCACGGGCCGCTCACACACACAGGCTCGTGCGGAGGAAGGCGAGGGGCGCGCGATTTCGCGGCGGTTCACAGGCGCCCGAGCACTGCCGAAGCACACGCTAGCACGGCACCACACACAGAAGCGGCCGATCCGCGACAGGCAACCAACCCATGGCGGCCCCGACGGTTTGCTGTCGAACGTCGCGACGGCGGCTTGTCGATGATCGCTGCCGACGCTGCTTCATCGCTGCTCGCAGTCCCAGCGGCCCGTCACCTTGTCGCCTCCCGGCGTGCGTTGAAGACGGTGCACGCGATCTCGTCGGCGGTCATTGCGAAGCATCCCACGAGGAACGATTATTTCGGGATCGCAGCGTTTTAGGCCTACCGCGATAGCTCTCCCTTACCTGGCCGAAAAGTAGGCAAGAAAGGCACTTTCTGGCGTCTCGCCGCGGCGTGTACCGGTGGCGCCATCCGGTGCCACTCTTCAAAAACTCGACCGTGCGTCTTTTTTTTTTTTTTTTTTTTTACGTTTCTTGTTGCTCCCGCTTTCTCTCTTTTTCACTCGCTCGTTCGCTCTCTTTCGTCGTGTTTTCAAATTCGAAGTCATCTCGTTAGCGTACTTTTCCATTGGTTGACGCTATCCCGATTTGCCGGTGTTCCGAATCGTTCTTGCGATTTTCTGACCCGCGGTCGGAACAACAGTCTTCCGTGCGCAAGGGCGCCGGTTTCACCGTGCGGGCATTCACCTATTTGTTAGTGTATCGTCAATCACGAGCGCTCCCGTGCTGTTTCCTGCTGAAACATTTTGCAGTAGGGGCCAGAACAAGGTTCCGTCCGTGATTCGCTAGATTAATTATTCTTGCGGACCATCGCGAGGAGCGACGTGGCGATTGTTTACCTCCATCCTACGACGTTATTATTTTTTTTTTTTTTCCGACAGGAACCGTTGTCAATTGCCAATGCACGCTCACAATCAGCTTGCCAATGCCAAATAGCACGATTACATAGCTGTCAGATTCTAACTGCAACAGCTAAACTTGTGTAATAATCAAGCCCTGTACGTCGGCATCGCGGTTGTAGAGTGCGCCCGTGCCTCGTCACATATACGCATAACAGCGGCAAATATGACGATTAAATTAATAACACGTATATATCAATTTTGCTATTAATTGCATCGTATACTTCAACTGAATGAGGGTCCTGTTGACAAATTTGAATTCCGCAATTGAAGCAGTCAAATCGTTGAAAATTTGTCTTTAGACTGTCAGCTACTCTGGGACCAAGTACGGAGGGTGCGTAATATACGAAAAAAGACAGCCCTTCGACCATTCTCCGTCGGATATAGCGTATGACATGGGTGCGTTTTTTTTTTTTTTTTTTTTTTTTGAAATAGCAGAGGCATCGTGGTCACCAACAGTGGTCCATTATAAGTAGCGAGCAAATAACGGGGAAAGGATGACTGCGACGAGAGCCGTTTACCGTCATTTTATACAATCAACAGTGAACTTGAATGTATGTGGTTGTTGGTCTCTAAATATTTACATGGTGAAAGACTATACCTGCAGATTTCTTTTGGGGTAATGCTGAGTTCCTGGAGAAGTAGTCGTGCCTCTTCCAACTTCTAGTCAACCAATTGAGCTGGTGCGCACCTTACCTGTACTTCAATATCAATGTTGCGAGCGGTAAATAATATATTGTATAAAGACCACGACGAAACGTTTACGTGGATTGAAGAAACCCCACCCACCTCCAGAAATATAAACAAATGAATAAAGCAACGAAGGTTCAGGGGACAAGACAAGCAAGTCTGCCTTCTTGTGCGCGTTCGTTTTATTTTATTTTTTTTTTTCCGCTGCAACTCGCCTTGACATGACTCGGTAGCACGCATATGGGATAGTTCAACGCTAACTTAGTTCAGATCGATTAAATGTTATTTCAGATATCTGCGAAGTTCGTTCGATCATGTGGTGTAAAAAGGGTTGGTTGTTGCTTTCTTTCAAATTTCGCGCCTAAACCTCAGCTCCGGTGCCTGACACCACGGGTTTCAAGATATTTTTCTCGCATTCGGACGGTTTTTGGCACAGGAACTTGCTATAGGTTGAATGTTTTGTTCCTTTATAATGCAATGCGGTGCTTTTTTTTTTGCTGACAAGCAATTGTAGATGCCGTCAAAGCACGACCGTAAAGAAACAAAATTCTCTATGACACGACCGCAAGCTGATGCAAGAGCATGTCAGGATGCCGCCGGAGCCAACCATCTGTCGCTCTTCACTGAGAGAGAGAGAAAAAAAAGTTTACACCTTTCGAGGCATATCGTTTTTCACAACACCAAATAATGTTAACGCCCTTTGGGGCTTCTCTTACCCCCAAACAAGCATCATCTATTTTGCGTGCCTTTCCGCTATCTAACGCTGCCCACCCGGTACTTCCAGAACAGCATGCGCGTTATCAGCGTGAAGTAACATTCTTGAGAGGAAACTAACGACCGCGGAATTTTCAAGAAAGGAAAAGCATGCAAGGCATGTGACGATAATAGTTGAGGACAAGCTACACTCTAAAAAAAAAAAGTTTACACCCTTTAGGTCGTATCTTGTCCACAAACAATAACTACTAGCTGCCACTACCTGTCAAAACGCTGGCGTGAGGAAGGGCGACGGCAGCAGCAGCGAGCGAAGTGACCTTCGTGCTGTCTATCGTTTCAACGCAAACTGAGCGGCGAGAACGCAGCACGCACATAGGTGTGATAGGTGTGAGTCGTCGAAGCGCCTCTACTCTGCCCTCAACGCAGATCGCTTTCAAGATATGGCGCACGCGGTCCCGGTGTAATCCGTTGCTGCGGGAGTAAAACGCGCCCCCGTTCCCTCCCCTGCCTCCCCCGGAACCTAGCGCTCCATGGAAGACGGCGCGCTTCCTTCCCGCTTTCCTCGATTGCGCGCACGAGATTGAGCCGCGGTCGTAAGCTCCCCTCGTACGCTTTCACTCTCAAATAGAGCTAACATACGGCGCGCGGCGACACAGTCATCGCCCTTGGTCTTTATACGGAAGATCACGGTGACGCCGACGGTAAAAATGCGCCTGGAGTGTCCATAGAATTGATATCGCAATAAAAGTGGAAGAAGAGCGCGTGTGTACTGTTTCTAAAGAATGAAGAAGCGTCAGGAAGGCTTCACTGCTAGGGCACCGACCGTGGGATACTTCACTTTATTTTTTTTCCCTAAATTTATGAATATGCCCTCTCAAAATTTCTGTTGACATTGAGTTGACTATTGCTCTGTGTTAAATGTTTGCCTTTACCTCCATTTGGTATTTTGTTAGACGCACATTTCAAACAATCGAATGTGGCCAATACCCCCTGTGGGTATGAGCCATGTTTTGAGGCAACAACAACAAAACAAGAATCATGCGCCCTGCTTCGCCTAGACTAAGTGTACTAGAGTGGGGGAGTGGGTCCAACGAGGGCTCTGCGCTGAGGCATTTTTTATTGAAAATCAAGGTGGCGCTACCGTCGCTTTCTCCTGAATGAGTGGTCCCGCTCGCCGGCCGGACGCTTGTCGCGTCGGAGACCCTACCGCAGCTGCATGGAGCTTTGACAGGCGGATACTCGGTGGCGATAACACTGAGATTATTCCCCACCGATCTATTGTAAATAAAATGGAAAAAGAGCGGCGGAAACAACGCAAACCACGCAACAACGACGGTGCGTCGAGCAGACGACAGTTACTCAGCCCGCGAGCTCGCCTCAGCCAATGAGCGCTGCCGAAACAGCCGGAGCCAACGTTTATTGGCCGGAGATTTAGAATAAGGCGATGGCAGCGCCGCCACATTTTACGCGTTTTTTTCTTCATCCTCGGCGCTTGCTAAGGCGTCCGCTGGACCCACTCTCCCATTCTAGTACACTCTACCTTTCTAGAGGAGGCGTTGACTCTACTAAAGTTTCTAGAACACTTTAACTCTACCTAGACCCTCGTTTTAAGTGCCTTTTACCAGTCGCCGTCCGTGTTAAGCAGGTCACGTGACAGTAGATGATGAGAGCCACGCCGGAGGGAGGACAGGTCACGTGACCAGCAGAGAAGACCGAGGAGCGCTGGAGAGAAGACCAATGAGAAATGTGGGCTGGAGGGGAGGAGGTGACCAATGAGAGGCCGAGCAGGGCGCGAGGAGGAGAGGCGATGGGTATAAGGTAGAGTGAAGTCCCTATATGTATAGAGGATGGATGGATGGATGGATGAGGCGGAACCCCTTAAACCGGGCGGTGGTATACGCCACCTAGCCATGACTATTAACCTATTTTGTACTTTGTGGTGGGTGAAATTTCACCCCTGCCTTGATTTTATCCACCAATCAGATAACCTCTGTTTGGTTATTTCTACCCGCTTAAAGTCTATTTTGCCTTCACTGTCCCTAAACCCCAATGCTTTGAAAAAATCAGCCCCGTTGCCTTGCACTGTAGGGTTAAGCCCTTTACAGAAAAGTATGAGGTGTTCAGAGTGTTCCTGTGCGGCGCGCCATCTATGGCGCCATTTCGAAAAATGAAAGCCACTCGTCGCGAGCGGCATCGGGAGCTGGCACGAGAGCGGATGGGACGACGTCGAGCCAACCCCGAGCTTCGACAAAAAAACGTTCCTTCGGGTCTACCAAAACGAAGACAGACAGATTTCACTTCGTGAAAGTGGCTTTAGTTTTAGTTTTTTTTTTTTTTTTTGACAGCGACGCTGTTTATTGATGGGCTTCCTTGCATTTATCGTGTGCGTGTGCAAAAATGTGGGCCGATCCTGGTGATGGTGCAGAAGGGGTCCAAGCGCAATGACATATACCCCTGTGGACTCCGTGTGGTGGGACCTGTAACGTGCCCTTGAACTACTCTTGTCACACCTGGGACCCAAAGAGTTCCCAGGAACAAGGGTAACAACAGAGGTTTTATTTCAAATGTTATAGAAGAAAATAGAAAGAGTGAGAAAAATCCCAAGAAAGAAAATGGAGAGTAGATGTAACGAGGGAGAGCACAAAAAGTCCATACTACAATTGGATCTTAGCCCAAAAGGCCTACCCACATCGGCCATGTCTACGTTCGTAAAGCCCCTTGATGTTAGAAAGTAGCGACACGCTCCCCCACGCGCGCGCTTTCCTCCTCAATTCTCCTCGGATTTCTCCCCCTCACCGGGCCGGCGCGGCGCTGAACCCTCCAGTGGTTCGCTGCAGCCGCATTAGAATCAATGCGCGCGCTTGTTTATTCGACCCTTTGAAGCGTTGTATGGGAATTTATCCATTGTGAAACTGTCATGACGAAAGTACGTTTCCGATAGAACGTCGTGCCATTTTTTTAGGACGCTTCGATAAATACAAGCGGAAGCGCTCCGAAAAAATTAGTACCAAGCAGTGGCTGAGCTGTTTACCTCTACGTCGCCACTTGGCTTGTCCGTAACGCGGAGGTGTATTGGGTGCATACAATATAAGCAGCGTAGAGTATAAACGAGAATTTGGTTCACTATCTTCGCTCTTAAAAGGCTCAGAGAAGGTAACCAAGAAGAAATGTGATAGTTTACTTAAAGTGAATTCGCCAAAATGAGTGGGCCAAAAGCCTTTGTACCAATGCCACTGTGCGAAATACGTGCTGTGTTTGCGAAACAGCCAACATAGAACTTTACACACGCGCCTGTATTCCGTCACTATGAAACGACGAGAAATTACATTCCATCACCTCTGGGAGTAACCTAAGCCTCTCTCTCTGTCAAAAAAAAAAAAAAAAAAAAAAAGGCTGATTGCTTACACGGAAACTGATAAGACTGGCACTTGATAATTAACTTACAGACTTCAAGATGTCAAGTTTATCAGAATTGAGGGAGATTATCAGAAGCGCGTGGCTTGTACTTAATGAGCATGCGCGAATAATACGTAATACCACTTATCTACCTATATATTGCGGTTCATGCCTTCGCAACATAAAGTATATAAGGAAAATAAAATGCTCGCAGTATTGAAACTTTGCAAAGATACAATAAGCACGCAATAAGAGTAAAATAGTTCCTTGGCTTCACAAGTATCAGGCGCAAGGATCACACGCACACACACACACGCACACACATACATGCACACACATACATGCACACACATACACGCACACAAGCACGCACATACACAAACACGCACACACACATGCACACAACTACAAAATATGAGTTACAGGCATTAACTCACAAATTACATACATTTGAAAACTAACGCACGCGTGAAAACACAAAAAGCTTTGTCACGGCTCGAAGAGTCAACGAAAATTTCAGCCGACTCACTTATAAGAAATATATGCACAGTTATCGGTGCTCTGTATTAAACTGAACGAAGAGTCCGGCTATGCGAAGAGCACTAAAATCTCCATGCAACTTCATCCACAAATATGAGGAAAGCTGCAACATTCACCTCGCAAAGAACGGCGTGCTTAGAAGGGGCGAAATCCCTTCTCCCGATGTTATGGAGCCACTGCTTCCGACGCACGACATTCCGTTCACCTCGGGGGATATAAAATAAGGCTTGCCCTTTCTCTGGCCTGCTGCTGCATTGAAACGCGCAGCAGCAAGGCATTTTCACGGAGAACGAATCTCAGATTCCTACGAAAGGATGGAAAAACTTGGGAAACAGACGTTCGGAGCGGCAGGGCGACCACCACTTGGACTGCTCATGGCGAGCGGGAGAAACTAAAGGCGCGCGAAAGCAAGTTTCGCGCCGTTTTCGTGACGTCAGGGTCACCTGACGGGGTAGTCTCGAGCGCCGCAGCCATTCAGCGTGGCGGATGCGCTGCCTCCGCGAAAGAGGGGGTGAAAAAGAGGAGGTTGACCGCGCCGGCGAGGGTGTTGCGGCGTAGATCAAAGCGTGTCGCTACTTTCTAACATCAAGGGGTTTTATACGTTCGCACCGCCCTGCGCCCTCTCTTTGCCGGCGTTCCAACCGCCTGCGTGCCTAGTTTCCTGCCGCTCTCCCGTGGCGGCGGCACCGTCGCGCGTGGATATAAGACAAGGTGCTGTTCTCCATATTAAATTTCACTTCTCCCGACGTAATTCACAATGTGAATTTCACTTCTCTCGTGTGTAGTGCGCACTCCCGGCGACGATTGCATTCTAGTCTCTGTTCCTGCCGTCGATCTCCGGAGGCGCGTTGCTCGTCGGAAGTACGGACTCCCCATTCTGTTTTCAACCCATCCTTTGACGGCGCGTGCCAGTTCCGTGGGGAGGTGGCTGCCAACTTCCACATAGTATGGGCGTGCCAATCAAACCCTTCCATCCCCGCCCCCAACCCCACCAAAGAGGACTGTGAGGCGGCCCTGCTCGGCTGTCAACACCTCAAGACCCAAAAGGCCTTGGTTCAACGGACGCGGGCGGCGTTGCTTGCCAAAGGGACCCCGGAATAGGGGCTCCACCTATTACTGTGAGGGGAGGAGGCCAATACGGCCCTAATCCAATCACCTCTCTGCAACCATTTAATGGTTAATAACTGTTTTTCCCCACCACCACCATCTCATTCTGTGTCACCTCTGTGTCGTGTGCTAAACAGCTTCGCTAGTCATCCACTTGCAGAATGGTGGCTTGCTACGCTAGTTGGTTCATTGCAACTTGTAGTTGCAATGAGTTACAATTTTCGCGCTGGTCATCCACCTTCACAGAGTGGAATGACTCATGATTTTTAAGCATGAAATGCTTTTATCTCCCGTTGTCGACGACCTTCAAGTGACCTTGAGCCAAAAGCCAGAGCAGTTGTCCGGGCACCCAAACGAAAATATCCGGGCATCGTTGCGAGAACAAGCGAGATCATCCGGGCACTCCGTCAAAAGTTAAGACTCTGGCCCCAACCCTTTGTACAGAACCGCATTACATACGCTAGTTGCTGCCCAAACAAGTTACAAAAAAAAAAAAAAAAAAGAAATTGCTTCCGAGTTCTTCCTAATGTTTGTTCACAATGTCACTCAAGCTGTAACTTCTAGTGCGCTGAACTTTTATTTTTCATTTCCAATAGAGACGTTAAAAAGTCAGATAAAGGGCACCATACACTTGATTGTCATCTTTTGGTGCTGAGACAGGGTTGGCTGTGCTCTTTTCAACGCCAGCGGTGCGCGAGTTCCGCGGCGCGGGTTTTGCACCTCCTCCTTCGGGAGATGGCGTAACCGCCTGGCAGCGTGCGGCGCGCCGCGGATGGTTGTGTGGTGTGATGTGGTGTGCCCTTGCGAACATGCACTATACCAATTTTAAGATTGTGGCTAGTATCATCTCCAACCAATCTGCTTTGCCGGTGGCCATTTCATGCTTACATCTACTTAAATTTTGATTACGGGAGAGGCAGCATTTTGCTGCTTCTTTTTTGAAGATGAACAGTACCATCAAGCCCACTTTGCTACTATTAACAAAGATACGTCCCAAAGCGTGTAAGCAGCTTTTAGAATGAACGCAAGCAGGTGTGCGATTTTGGGTACGCTCTTGGGGTACGCTATTCCTAGAACTTCCTACTAGGGAGTTTTATAAATAGCGTTCTCACGCGGCTTTATAATGTCACAAGTGAAGTGAACCTCCATGCTGCACGGGGAACGAACCACGTGACGACAACGTCACGCCATCGTCAGGCCTTACGGATCTCCCTGCGGCGGTAGCGGAGCGTTTGTTCCCGATCACCCGACGACCGGTGAGGCGCAAATGTGACGCCCACCAAGCGAGCATCAAGCGAGTGAGATCGGAGGCGTAAATGGTCACGTCACACACGAGCGTCTGCTCAGGGCGTGACAGTTTTCCGTTATCTGAGTGAAACTGGCCGGAATCGAGCGTCAACTTATTGTACGTCTGGAAGCGGTTATGAGCTTCTCGGATGGCCGGATCAATTCTTGCGTTTAAGAACAGCGCCTGAATCTTTCGGGTAAAAGGTTAGTCTAATTTGCATAATTACTTGTGCAATTATTGCCTCGATGTACTAAAACATAAGCCTCGGTGGGAAAAGTGTTCCGGAGAAGGTAACATTGTTTTTTTCGCTTTCCCTATTTAGAGTAATTTCGAACGCATTATTCTGATACACCGCTGTATACAGTAACATATAAAATATTCAAATCTCTTACTTTCTCTATTTGAGGTGACATGTAAATGTGGTGCGCATGCATTTGTCTGCGTACTTGGAATCAAAATTGCAGGGTAAAAAGGAAGAAAAAAAGTGAGGTAGTTCAGAACGTTTTACCATTCGCTGTGCGTGGGGGAAAGGGGAGGGGGAGTAACGATGCCACTGAAAAGATCGTGTCTTGAAACGATGGAAACAAGCAGCAGGATGTTGTGCGACATGGCGGTGAGGCTACATTCCACGGTGAAACATTGCGATGAAAACAGGTTTACGTGCTACGTGACCTTATATACTATGTAAACCCCAGTAGTTGTTAAGTACGCTCTGCTTTTCGTGAAGTAACTTCTTTGCTAGCACCAAGGCTTTTATTTGTGCGTGTGTTTGCGCCACGAATATTTTTATTATTGTCTAACTAGTGTCATTATTTGAAAAAAAAAAAGACATAGATTCTCTATTAGACTGCATTGGATCGAGTTGACCCGAGGCTCATAGTACGTCCTGTGTTTGTGTGTCTACAAGTCATATGAGCGGCCCTGCGACTTGACTCTCATGTATTGGAGTCGAAAAACAGCCGTGCAAATGTTTTACACCTCATATATGGAGCTCCTGGCTACTGCTCTCAACTTCGGTCGTTTGCTATCCGTCCTTG